>NC_074681.1:27091740-27391740 GCF_029448725.1 Salvelinus fontinalis | reverse complement strand
GGTTGGTCTCCTGGCCTTGGCATGCACGGAGGAATGCATCATTCTTCAACTTAGGGAAGTCTTTGGGGCTAAAAACGAAATATCATGTCAAAGATGGAATGAGACCATATGAGGTCATATTCTTATCAGAGGCAAGGCCTACTCCTCCCCTTATCCTAGTTATCGTGTTGGCCACCCACTATAGCGTGCTGTAGGAGCATGTGATCGAAAAAGATAAGTCCCCCCTCTCTGTTCTCAGCTGCACATTGTGAAACGGTTGAATGAAATTATGCAGGTTCTCTCTTTCTCATGCAACTTCATAGTGACACTGTCACAAATGCTTTATGTACCAAGCCTAACCCCTGACAATACTTCAATGTGACATGCTGCAAGTCTTCATCGTGTTCCTTTAGTGCCTCAGTCAGCTGTTAGCAGTTAACTAGCTAGCTTCTTAGCACACAATTAAAAAAAGAACTAGCTAGCTACAATCAAGCATTAGAAGAACACAAACAACACTGCATGCACTTGAATGTCGACGTAATAGATAGATAGCTAATGGTTCAGTGTTTTGTAACGCTACGAATAAAATGTATATTATTCTATACAAGCTAAATGGTAAGCTAGCTAGTCGGCTAACAATTGCTTGCTTTAGAGTATCTAGGTATACAGAATATACGTACAGTATTAGATCGTCATTTTCCATGATGGGACAGATGATACAATGGTTGAGAAAGTGTAGAAATGATGTTTACTTGTCCTAGATGTCAGTGGCACAATGCTGTCTGCTTCTTAACTGTCATCCAGAATGTTGTACAACTAAAATTATGTCACACCCCTCGATTACAGGGCGCGGCCATCTTTAGAAAGTCACGTGACCACTATGGTTACGTTTCAACTTTTTGCCTCGCGATCCCCGAATATTGAATGTTGCGCACTGTGATATCGGTAGTTGTCCGTTTATAACATCTTTTGATTGATATTTTTCATGTTTTGTAAGTTAATTCACTGACTCAAATGATCTGATTTTAAATCAGATCTCACATCGCATGGAGAAGTGAATTAACTGAAAAGCGCTAGTACAAAAAGAGGACATGGAACGCCACTTGTCTTGTCTGAAGATAAATACTTATTTTTCTGGCATAGATAGTATATAATATAACTTTCTAATGCTGATGACACTTTTCAAATGACTTATTATGGGCCAAAATTATGAAATATCTGCAAATAAGTATTTTTATTGATACTTATCATTTGCATTTATTCAGGTTAATACAATCACAAACACGTGATGTCACACATCAATATCTCATTGCAAATAAAACTAAAATACAACAAATATACATGAAATAAATCATTAGTCTCATTATTTTCGTAATTCAGAAAATAACCCAAAAGACCAGCTCCTAAAATAAATCAATGTACCTTGAAATATAAAGAAAAATAGAAATGTAATAGATGAAAAGGTAAGCATCTGTACTGGTAAAATGTATGCTTGAATTCAACATGGCAAACAGATATGGCTAAAGTGATAATAAATATGTGGTAGAATGTCTATTTTGTGCTGTTCAATGTGATAATTATTCTACAGGTTTGATCAGAGTCAGTCAACAGTAAGCCATTTGTTATTCGATCATTTTCCGTGAAATGCTGAAATGCACAAGCAGGTCTATACTTCAATATGAAGTTGAATTCATAGATTCATCTTTAGCTTGCTTAACAAATAAACAAGCAGTCAACTTGTCCGACAATATCTACTTCCGCTGAATAGCTGATATTGTTGCTGGTGGATTGACTATTTCATAATGAAACTAGCACATTGGCAGATGTATGCACATTGGCAGATGTATGTACATCCCAAATGACACCCTATCCCCTACATAGTGCACTACTTTTGGCCAGAGCCCTATTGGGACTCAAACATTGACTTCCTAGGGCTGCTGTTGGTACTGGCCCTCTGTGGCGGTGTAAAAGTCATCTAGGACACTCTGGATGTAGTCAAATGTAGGCCTGTCATCTGGCTTGCTCTTCCAACAGCTGGTCATGATGTCATAGAGCTCGTTGGGACAGTTCTCAGGGCGGGGCATTCTATAACCTCTCTGCACGGAAGTCATCACCTCACCATTACTCATCCCTTGAAAAGGAAAAAGGAAACAGAAAGATTCAGAAGTGAGGCGAAGCAGATACTCTGAAATGCAGGTCGACCCAAATTGAAAAAAGCAAATATGAACAATTCTATTTTCTGTGGGGAAAATGGTTGATCAATAGCGGAAAAAATACAAATAAAGTCAGCAGGTATTTGGTATTTCCTGACGCATCACAATAAATACCATCAAACCAAATACTGGGTCCTTCTCTGGAGAATACCCCTCAACGATCTCATGCAATATCTGTCATTAACCAGCAGATGGCGATAAATATATGTTAACGCCTATTATTTCGTTCATTCAAGCTCTATATTTGGCAGCATATCGTGGGGAAATCAGGCTTGAGTAGCTAGTCTTAAATATGAAAGTATTGTGTGTGTTTATGTGTATACGGTTGCATGTAATTACCTGGGTACGGTATTTTTCCATAGGTAATGATTTCATACAGGAGGACTCCAAAGGACCACATGTCTGATTTGATAGTGAAGGAGCCATAGTTGATGGCCTCTGGTGCTGTCCACTTGATGGGAAACTTTGCACCTGTAATGGGCAAACAATCACATATTCAGAGGACGGAATAGTTTGACACTTATCTGCCTAACCAACCAACCAAGGTACAATTATATACACTAGTACATGTTTGGACTGCTGACAGAAGCATTCTTGTACAAACCAATATGCAATGATAACCAGTTTGCTTCTAGCATGTTTACATTGCTGAAATGTACCTCTACTTCCTCATTGGCATAACAAAAAACAAACACACTATGCAAAGCCTGATCCAAGTCCCTTAGATAAACATCAACATCATGTCCCTCAACAGTACTGGTCTCTACAGATACGATCTTACAAAATATACACAATTACACTACTGTAATAACTCTAGAGAGCAACAGGGAATTTCTCTATACTGTCGTGCTCAGCCAAAGATGCGACACTAGACAAATCGTTTTGGGAAAAACTCACGATGCATGATTAATCAGTCACAGAACTGATTAACAGTAGTTACAGAACTACCCACCACAAGCGGACCAAGCAGCGTGGTATGGAGGAGCAGAGGGTTCAGGACTCCTGGACATGGGAGGAGATATTGGACGGACAGGGACCCTGGAGACAGGCTGGGTAATATCGCCGCCCGAAAGAAGAACTGGAGGCAGCTAAAGCTGAGAGGCGGCGATATGAGGCAAGGCAGCGCAGCAGGCACGAGAGGCAGCCCCAAAACATGTTTTGGGGGGGCACACGGGGAGATTGGCGGAGTCAGGCGATAAACCTGAGCCAACTCCCCGTGCTTACCGGAAGCAGCGTGCTACTGGTCAGGTACCGTGTTATGCGGTAAAGCGCACGGTGTCTCCAGTGCGCACTCATAGTCCGGAGCGCTATATGCCAGCCCCCCCCCCCCAAGTGCAATGCGAGAGTGGGCATCCAGCCAGGGCGGATTGTGCCAGCTCAGCGCGCTTGTCTCCGGTGCGCCGTTTCGGCCCAGGGTATCCTGCGCCGGCCCTGCGTACTGTGTCTCCGGGGCTCTGGAAACGTTCAGGTCGTCCTATGCCTGCGCTCCGCCCTAAAGTGGGCATTGAGCCAAATGGAGAGGTGCGAGTGGTAAGCACCAGATCTCCAGTGCTCCCCCACAGCCCGTTTCGACCTGTGCCTGCACTCTGGAGGGGCCGGGCTAAAGTGGACATTCAGCCTGGAGGAGTGGTGCCAAGGGTGCGCACCAGGGCTCCAGTGCACCCCACAGCCAGGTTCATCCGGTGCCTCCTCTACGCACCAGGCCTCCTGTAGGTCTCCCCAGCCTGGTGGGCCCTGTGGCAGCTCCACGCACCAAGCTGTCTCTGTGTCTCCTCCCTCCAGAGTCTTCCTCCAGTCCGGACCCTCCAGCGACGCCCTCCAGTCCGGACCCTCCAGTCCGGCGCCTCCAGCGTCGCCCTCCAGTCCGGAGCTCCCAACAAGGGTCCCCAGTCCGGGGCCCGCTACGAGGGTCCCCAGTCCGGGGTCGGCGGCGAGGGTCCCCGCTCTAGAGGCGCCACCCAAGTGGGCCAAGCCAGAGGTGGAGCGGGGTCTATGTCCCGCACCAGAGTCGCCACCGCGGAGAAATGCCCACCCAGACCCTCCCCTATAGGTTCAGGTTTTGCGGCCAGAGTCCGCACCTTTGGGGGGATGTACTGTCACGCCCTGACCGTAGAGAGCTTTTTATGTCTCTATTTTGGTTTGGTCAGGGTGTGATTTGGGTGGGCATTCTATGTTCATTTTCTATATTTTGTATTTCTTTGTGTTTGGCCGGGTGTGGTTCTCAATCAGAGGCAGCTGTCTATCGTTGTCTCTGATTGAGATTCATACTTAGGCAGCTTTTTCCCACCTGTGTTTTGTGGGTAGTTTTCTGTTTTGTGTCTGCACCAGACAGAACGGTTTTGTGTTCCATTTTATTATTTTGTCTCAGTGTTCAGTTTAAATAAATAATCATGAGCACTTACCACGCTGCGCTTTGGTCCGATCCTTCTCATTGCGACGACGAACATTACAGTTATGAATATTATCACATGAATCACACATATGTATAACAGTATGGCCAAAGTACAGTATTAATATTGTACTAACTAATTCTAGCATGCAAATATGGAAGGCTCACCCTCTCTGGCTGTGTACTGGTCATCTTCTATAACTCTAGCAAGGCCAAAGTCAGCTATTTTACACAGCAAACTCTCAGACACCAGGACATTGGCTGTTCTCAGGTCACGGTGGATGTAGTTCTTCTTCTCAATGTAAGCCATTCCCTCTGCAATCTGAAAAATGATGAAAGTTCCCCTCAGGGATTAATAAAGTACCTATCTATCTGAAATGAAACTCAGTTCAGCATTCGACCCAAATCAGTAAAACTTTACGACTCTGACTTGTGTCGTTTTGTTCCCATAAAACAGCACTGAAAATGCTTAATAACTAGACTTCTCTTCTGAAAAAAATGCAGTATGGCAAATGTGCAATGCTGCACAACATGCACCACATGACCAAAAGTCTTTGGACACCTGCTCGTCGAACATCTCATTCCCCGTTCTGCCAGTCACATTCTCTTAAAGTTCCCCAAAGCACACATCCCTGGGTCGCTCCTCTTTTCAGTTCGCTGCAGCTAGTGACTGGCACGAGCTGAAAAAAACACTCAAACTGGACCGTTTTATCTCCATCTCTTCAATCATGGACACTCTTACTGACTGTTGTGGCTGCTTCGCGTAATGTATTGTTATCTCTACCTTCTTGCCATTTGTGCTGTTGTCTCTGCCCAATAATGTTTCTACCATGTTTTGTGCTGCTACCATGTTGTGCTGCTGCCATGTTGTGTTGCTACCATGCTGTGTTTTCATGTGTTGCTGCCATGCTATGTTGTTGTCTTAGGTCTCGCTTTATGTAGTGTTGTGGTGTCTCTCTTGTCGTGATGTGTGTTTTGTCCTATGTTTAAAAAATAAATACAAAAATGTATCCCTGTCCCCACAAGAGGCTTTTTGCCTTTTGGTAGACCACCATTGTAAATAATAATTTGTTCTTATTAACTGACTTTCCTAGTTAAATAATGGTTTTAATTTTTTCTTTAACATTCTCCAATCTTCTGGGAAGGCTTTCCGCTAGATGTTGGAACATTTCTGCGGGGACTTGCTTCCATTAAGCCACAAGAGCATTAGTGAAGTTGGGCACTGATGTTGGGCGATTAGGCCTGGCTCACAGTCAGCGTTCCAATTCATCCCAAAGGTGTTCGATGGGGTTGAGATCAGGGCTCTGTGCAGGCCAGTCAAGTTCTTCCACACAGATCTCAACAAAACATTTCTGTATGGACCTCGCTTTGCGCATGTCTGCATTGTCATGCTGAAACAGGAAAGGACCTTCCCCAAACTGTTGCCACATAGCCGGTAGCACAAAATCGTCTAGATTGTCATTGTATGCTGTATCATTAAGATTTCCCTTCACTGGAACAAAGGGGCCTAGCCCGAACCATGAAAAACAGTCCCAGACCATTATTCCTCCTCCATCAAACTTTACAGCTGGCACTATGCATGTGGGGAGGTAGCGTTCTCATGGCATCCGCTAAACTCAGATTCATACAGAATCTGCCAGATGGTGAAGCGTGATTCAGCACTCCAGAGAACACATTTCCACTGATCCAGAGTCCAATAGCGGTGAGCTATACAACACACCAGCCGACGCTAGGCATTGCATATGGTGATCTTAGGCTTGTGTGCGGCTGCTTGGCCATAGAAACCTATTTCATGAAGCTCCCGACGAACAGTTATTGTGCTGATGTTGCTTCCAGTGGCAGTTTGGAACTCGGTAGTGAGTGTTACAACCGAGGACAGGTGATTTTTACACGCTACAAACTTCAGCACTCTGTGGTCCCGTTCTGTGAGCTTGTGTGGCCTACCACTTCGCGGCTGAGCCGTTGTTGCTCCTAGACATTTCCACTTCGCAATAACAGCACTTACAGTTGACCGAGGCAGCTCTAGCAGGGCAGAATTTTGATGAACTAACTTGTTGGAAAGGTGGCATCCTATGACGGTGCCATGTTGAAAGTCTCTGAGCTCTTCAGTAAGGCCATTCTACTGCCAATGTTTGTCTATGGAGATTGCATGGCTGTGTGCTCAATTTTATACACCTGTCAGCAACTGGTGTGGCTGAAATAGCCGAATCCACTCATTTGAAGGGGTGTCCACATACTTTTGTATACATAGTGTAGGTAATGTTTGTATTTTACCTCTTGGTAGAATTGAATTAGCTAACAAATATTTGACTTGGTTATTACTCAACAGGTTTAAGTGAGCTGGCTGAGTCCATTCTGGGAAAGGGTTGATCTGGTAATCAGACAATTGTTTCATTTCCCCAACTGCATCCTCTTTCACTTTGTCTCACACGTTGTGCAACTGTGGCTAGATGCAGTTTTCCCAAGCCAGAACTGACCACACCTCTCAGTCAATCCACAAAGACCTGATTAGGAATTTCTATTGAACTAATCAGTATCTCAAGTGTACTGACCTACATGGAATGAGGTATTTTCCTTTCAAAATGTGTGACCTTTTTTAGGTAGTTTACTTCTTTGGGGAGGCATGTTATCAATGGTACCTTATGAATCATCATTTCTTATACTTCCATGAGACTCATACTTTAATAGGCGTGTGAGGCACCACTGGATGGTCTTCACTTGTCACTTCTATGTTCTTAGTTGGTTGCAACTCATTTGGAAAGTGTGTCACAAAATAGTATTTAGTTGCTATTCCTCTTTCTGGTTTACCAATGGAAAAACTGACATCATCATCTATTTCTTAAGTGGAAATGTCTGTAAAGTTGAGCAATAATCTTAATCCTTGTGACATATAGAGATGTAAGAAGAACATGAATTACCTGTGCAGAGAAATCGATGAGCTTAGGTAGCTGAACTTTGCAGCCTACCTCACTTTTTAGGAAATCTAAGAGGCTACCTAAAAAAGGAAAGAAACAAAATGTAGGAATAGAAACCAAACCAATGAAAATGTGCAAAGGTGACATACAGAACACTTATATAACTTATGTAACATCAAATGGTGTGTATTGATGAAAACATGTCGGCAAAATGATTAGGAATTGGACTTGAAGTGTGTGTTACCGTTGGACATGTACTCTGTGATGATGTAGATAGGCTCGACCTTGGTGACGACGGCGTAGAGGCGCACCAGTCTGTCGTGTTGCAGGGTCTTCATCAGGTTAGCCTCCTCAATGAAGGCCTCAGCTGACATGGTGCCTGGCTTCAGCGTCTTCACTGCCACCTTGGTCGTGTTGTTGTAGAACGCTGTAACAAGGAGGGGTTTACACAGTATGAAGTATTTAAAAATGTCTTCTGATCTCTAGGGCTACCTACTGTATTTTTTTGTCTTTTTATTTGAATGACATTTTGATTGGAAGATTTCACATAAACAGGTGACAGTGATTGCATGCAGTTTCACACGATTAAGTAACAAGGGAACCAATGGCAGTGACATAGAGTAGTGAAGCGTAGTTCATACTCAATAAATAGAACAAAGGAATTAAGCTGTAACAGTTCAGAAAAAAACTGTTTGTTTGAGAGAGCTAAAAGTAGACAGCAGGAGCCTTGAGACAGATACATTTTCATGTTTCAGCTTCACTGCCCTCTGAACAAACATCAACTGTAAGATGCCTCAGGGGAATGATGATAGAACTGCTAGAGAGACCATTGATTCAAAACAATAACTCTAAGTGTGCGTCCCAAATGACAGCATATTCCCAATATAGTGTATTACTTCTGACCAGGGCCCATAGAGCTTTGGTCAAAAGTAGTGCACTATGTAGGGAATAGGGTGCTATTTGGGATGTACATAATAAAATACAAGCTAGGGAGTTTCTCTGGATATATTACTGATTAACAAGTGGAGTTTCAGTACAAGTTTGAGCATTTTGAACCCTCTGTCCAGAATAGCATTTCTTTATCACATAAGTCTCCAACAATTGTATTGTTTCCACTGTGCTAGGTGAACAAGCCCTGAACTTCATCCTAATCTAAGCCTCTTAATTCCTCGTATTTATAGAGAAGAGGGGACTAAACTCTACAGAGACATAACAAATGCAAGGAGGTGAATGAGAGGAAACAGGACTGTCGACGGCTCCATCTGGCTGGCTCACTGTGCCATAGGAAAAGCCCTTAAAGCCAATGAGTTCAGAGAAAACAAAGGAAACATCTTGAGCGCCGTACAGGAGCCCCACAGTCCATTTGGATATTTGCAAAGATGACAACTTCCTGCAATTCATCAAGGCTGAGGTGCGTGAAGGGAGGACTTGAATAATAACAAAATCCAATGCAAATTCGAAGTCAGACATACTCACATTTCCTCTACAGATGCCTCTGATAACAGCGCCAACAGTTCCTTGTACCAGTCCCATCCCTCCACTCTCTAAGGCTGCTCACAATCTCATAGAGACAGTAGGATCAACATTTGACTGTCTGTCTGTCTGTCTCAACCGCCCTACCCCTGATACAATTACACCACAATAAAGTGATAATATTCAAAAACAATGGAGAATTCTGACCAAAGGCCTTCCATGACTCATGCATCCACTTACATTACAATAAAGATGACTTACTAATTTGGGATATCTGATAATCACCACTACTATGTTCTTGGTGAAATGACACACAGTCACATACTGTACAACCGTGGTTCCTAACCAGGGGTACTAGGACCCCTGGGGGTACTTGGCCTATCCACAGGGGGTACTTAGGAAGACTCATGAGACCATAGGCCTACTGATAAAATGTACATGAAGGGGTACTTCAGGGGTGCTCCAGGCAGAGCAAAATTCAGTTGGCGATACAGTAACCAAAAAAGGTTGGGAACCACTGCTGTACACTCACACACACAACACACTCCTCCAACAGACAGGGAGCATCTTTCGTTGACTCACCCATCCACACTTCACCAAATTGTCCTGCTCCTAGTTTCTTCACCATCTTGATGGACTCCTTGGAGATCTCCCAGGCATCTTTGTCCCATGGCTTCTGAGCTTTGGGTTTATCACACAGCTTCTCCAGCTTTCGACAGAGACCATCCGATTGTTCTGACAAGCACACAACAAACCAATGTTGAGACATAGCAGAGTGACATTACTATATTCTTCAGACAAGATATTCTTTATTTACTTTTAGTGAATAGAGAAGTTGAAAGTTTACATTTGAAAGAAGCCAAGAAAAGTTTAAGGTCATAAATGGTCAAAGAGAAGAGTAACCAAGCAAGATGTTTAAGTTGGTGTAATATTACAGGTGGGCTCAAATACAGTGGTACTCACTGTGATAATGATTTATCATGCTGCCAATATCAGGGAATGTGATCTTAGGAGAGATGTAGAAGCCTCCGTTATCCAGCATGCGGATCTTATAATGTTTCACAGTGTCCGTCCCTTGGGCATCCACATCTCTGATAGACATGGAATAACTTCCTGATAAAGAGAAAAAAACGATCACAATTATACTCATATATTCAGACATCCAAATACAATAGAGTGATTCATGCACCATCTATTTTCATTAGAAAGACTTTCTCCAGTGAGTTTCTCCAGTGGGTCCTTACCCTTTGATGTCTCACTCTCACGAATGAGGTAAGATCCTGCTTTGTTAGCAGGCGCCAAAAGTTGTCTCTCTGCGTCCTTCCTTGTAATTTCCTTAAAAAACCATCTACACAGAACAGAAAAACAATACTATAGTGACACAAATTAAAAATCCACTCTTCACCTGAAATGAACGAAAAATAACAGCTACAGAATGTGCATCTATTAAAAGTGAATAGAAAACCTTGTTGGCTCTGAGAGAAATGTGTAAAAGTAATTGTGATGACGACACTCACTCCTCTGTCTCCATGGTATTGGCCTCAGCAACATAATTGGAGGGTATGAACCCTTCTTTCTTAGAGGTCAGAGACTTAGCCTTCCACCATTCACCATGCCTGAAAACAGTTTTGATACATATGATGTCAATAAAGGGGCACAACAAGAATATACCTATTCAATGATGACACTATTATCTTTTTATAAAATGCTTGAACAAACAAAATTCCTCTTAGTCCTACATTGGATTGGTTTATGTATAAAATCCAACACACTCAAATATGGAGAACAGGCACTTACTCTTCAAGAACCTTAAGCCTTTCCCCCTTCTTGAATCCCAAATCATCTTTGTGTTTTGCATCATATGGGTATAGTGCAATAACTATTTTACCAGACTCAGATTGCTCTGTGTGAGATAAGAGGGACAGTGGGAACATTTGTCTGCAATCAAATAGTATTGGAATAATGCACTGCACAATGCACTGCAGAAGAAATGGAACCACCATACAATATTTGCTCTGCATCAAATATTACTGTAATAATGTGCAATAAAGAAATAAAACAAGCATACCTTCCATTTTCATGAATACCTGACCAGGCAGGAGACCTCCAGGAGGTGAGTTACTCTGTATCAAAAGATGATTTCAAATCACTACTCTGAACAGTAGTTTTTCAAATGTTGTCATGGTTTCATTGTGCTAATCTATGAACAGTAGTTTGGATCAAATGATAATCACTACAAGAATAATCACTACAAAAGAAATACTGTTTCCCCTGACAGTACTACTTACTGTAGCATTTGGTTTACTGGAGGTGGGATCTCTCACATATACAGTTTGGTCAGGACGTACTGGCCGTTGGTTCTTGCCATCAAGCACACCTCCATTCAGACCGTCATTTAGCTTGGATTTTTTACAACCCATGTTGTCTGTTGGAAAAGACACAGAAGTTAACTTTAATGTATTGACCTCGTCTTTTCCATTGGTTAAAACCACAGATGGCACATAGAATTTTGAGCAAAGCTTGCTATTCATGATTTCAATATTCCAACAAAACGGCCATGAAGGAATGAGTGTCGAGAAACGTAACCCAGATGATTATCAAGACACTAATATCAAACATAGATAAACATTGACAGTGTGGCTGTGTGTGTGAGACCTACTGTACACATGAGCACTGCTCATAAACACAAATGACTTGTTAATACATACAGTAGCTGAGAAGTCCTGATAAATGTAATGGCTTGGTTCTATGTCATAATGACAGTGCACAATAGAGTTGATAATTAATCAAAGTGCACTGATCAGGATTCAACTGTGTCAATACACTATAAATATAGACCTATTTATTTGCCTTAACATTAACAGCACTACAACCTAACACAGATCAAACCTCACTCGCTAATTTAACATTTATATATTCACAAACATTAACAGTGTTTGTACATTGTCAAGTCCTGTTAAGTCCTGATTTGTTAGGCTTGGAAATGAAAAAGGGTTTCATATTCAGACCATGTACACATATCTGAGCAACAAGCCTGTAGGAACTAACTATGGATATTTGAGTTAGGCTCTTTCTGTCTCAACAGCTGGGATCAGTTAGACATGAAAGCTCAGGGGAGTTGAGGTCTTCACTGTACTACACTACAACACCACTTGATTCAGCAGGGATTGAAAATTAAATTACATCTCAAAATAGAAGAGAGTGGGTTATTGTATATATACAACCAGCAGTGGTTGCAAATCAGTATCTTTCACTCACTCACTCACTCACTCTTTCTCTCACACACACACACACACACACACACACACACACACACACACACACACACACACACACACACACACACACACACACACACACACACATGTGCGTGGAGTTTGGAGCAGCAGTGGTTGAGTATAACAACAATACTGTGAAGGTAAAAATCTTAGATCTGTACATGTTTTGTTATGTACAGTACATTAATAGAATAGACATACGATACAAGCGGCGGTTTGCTATTACCGGCAGGAAACAGGGTTGTACAGCTGGTTCACTGATACCAGGGGCAACACATGATTTCCTGTGTCAAAACACATTTACTCACTCCAAAGACACTCCAATGCTCAGTATCCAGGAGAATTCTCCAATGATTTCAGTTATAAGTTACAGATATCGTCTTATATCAAGAGCTACAAAATAATCTAATTAACACAATAGGCCTATTGTTTGATCTTAAACCAGTGTGTCACTAAAACTGAGGGAGGGAAAACATTAATTTGTTATTATCTATTCCAGTCAAAATTAAAATTGATTTGATCAGAGTGTGAGGTATTTTTCTTCCTTTACTTTTTCCTCAAACTTTGGATCCCTAAAAAAATATTGATCAGTTTTTCTTTCTGGCCAACTAACAGCTTAAAGGCACACCATTCATTTGTCCTAGTCTTGTATTTAATTTACCCCAAATGGAAACCAGATCAGAAACTATACTGAACAAAAATATAAATGCAACATGCAACAATTGAGTTACAATTCATAGAAGGAAATCAGTACATTTAAATAAACTCATTTGGCCCTAATCTATGGATTTCACATGACTCGGCAAGGACACAGCCATGTGTGGGCCTGGGAGGGCTAAGGCCCACCCACTTGGGAGCCAGGCCCAGTCAATAAGAATGAGTTTTTCCACACAAAAGAGCTTTATTACAGACAGAAATACTCCTCAGCACCCCCTCAGACTATACCGCAGGTGAAGAAGCCGGATCGGGAGGTCCTGGGCTGGCGTGGTTACATGTTTGTCTGGGTTGAGAGAAATAAGCTTTTTGTGCATGTGGAACATTTCTAGGATCTTTTATTTCAGCTCATGAAACATGGGACCAACACTTTACTTGTTGCATTTATATAATGGATGTCTGATTGTGAACCATAGCATTTGTTTGTACTAATGCACTGTTGTTGGATGATATGGACAATGCATTAGACCATTAAGCAAGATATCTGTCATAAAAAGAACACATTCAACTCCTCTAGTGCTCTCTATCAAATGCTGAAAAACAAACCCAACCCTGTTGGGTCCTTTGGGTCTCAGGCTCTGGCTGTCACAAGTGTTGAGGCTGATCTTGCTTGGTTATTTATATGACAGCCAGGAAACGGCTGCAGACAACTTAGAAGAAGACAAATACAGAGGCTATGTGCTACTGTGGCTTCTGTACACTTCCTCATTTGACCAGCCACTGTCTTTTGTCAGACAAGCGAGAAACCCTATCTGCATGTATTTCTGTCTGGTGTTATTTAGGTCAAGGAATATTCCATTTTCTTTAGGAGTTAAGTTGGTTAAACAATACAGAAAATGCAATTCCATTTAGTAATGTTGAATACATAAAAATACACTTAGACCATGTCTCATACACTTTAGAGGGCACAGCCCATGTGGGCGTGCACACGTCAGGAATGTCCATCACACCATTGTGAAGTGTGAGCGGGGTGGTGATAGGAACCTATCGCATAGAAGTCTCCCACCGCAGACTGGTTGCCTCGCGCAATGTATCAACGCTACTAGGATCAGGTTTACGAGACTAGCTGCATAGTGCAGTCTACAGTTGAAATGATTTATTTAAAACACATACTTTGGGGTAATAATATGTCCACTCTTAAAACATCCCAAATTGAAAATATAGGCTACGCCAAGTTTGTACACACACCAATTTCTTTAGACAAAGGTTTCAGAACAATTTAAACTTGCGCCCTAAACTGTGGATCGTATCCCGATTTTTTAAAAGAGAAAATGTGGACTATTTTGCCAAATAAACGGACTAGCCTAATGTCTATAGAAATAAAAATGAAGTCATGCTTGATTTAAAAAAAACTACTGATAACTTTAAAAGACAGCTAGGCTATAGAATAGAGGTGCAATGCCATAATATAGGCTAGACTTACCTGTCAAATGTCACTAGGTATAGATGCGTTTTAGCCAAATAAAGAAAAATTGTTGTAATCCACAAATTTCGTATATCTTGCTCTTCATTAGAGCCGAGACTGGACTGTCATAGACTGTTACATTCACCGAACAGAATGAGGAACTTCATATGCTAAATTGTCGGGATTTTTTTTTTTACTGTAACTTCCTGGTACAATGTTCATTCGTCCAAAGTATTTGCATAATAGCGCACAACTGAACACATTTGAAAGTCCAACACCTTCAAACATCATGCTAATTACACAGGTAATTTGAGGTCAAAGTCATATATTTACTACATACCTTTTACCTTACATTGGGTTATTTATTTTATAAAGTCAGAGGCACTACAATTTATGAGGTGGACAGAAGGGACATTGTGGAACTACTGCCTGTGTGTTGTTATTAGTGAGAAGCAGTATGATGAAAAGTCAGCCAAAACAAGATATTTATTTCCCAAAAAGATACTAGAAATAAGGATGTGGCCATGTGTCTCTTGCAATTCTGCAGGGGCCAATATTATCATAAGACATACTGTATAATATAATAGCTGTCTGTATAACATGATAGTGTGATATGTGATTTTTATTGTCTGCTTAGATACGCATGCTGTCACGCCCTGACCGTAGAGAGCGTTTTATGTCTCTATTTTGGTTTGGTCAGGGTGTGATTTGGGTGGGCAGTCTATGTTCTATGTTCTATGATTTTCTATTTCTATGTGTTTGGCCGGGTGTGGTTCTCAATCAGAGGCAGCTTTCTATCGTTGTCTCTGATTGAGAACCATACTTAGGTAGCCTTTTCCCACCTGTGTTTTGTGGGTAATTATTTTCCGTGTGTGTTTGTGTGCACCTCGGTTGCGTCACGTTCTTTGCTGTTTACCTGTTTGTTTTTTGGTTGTTTCACTTTCATTAAAAGATGTGGAACTACATGCACGCTGCGCCTTGGTCGATTTATGACAGGGAGTTTGGGGATAGCGAGCGTGACAGAATTACCCACCACAAGAAGACCAAGCAGCGTGCGCCAACCTGGAGGAAGAGTTGGACCGGGGAGGAGAGAATGGTAGAGGACAAGACCCGGTCACTGAAGCCCTAGAGGCAGCTCCAAAACATTTTTGTGGGGCGGCACACGGGGAGTGTGGCACAGTCAGGTTGGAGACCTGAGCCAACTCCCCATGCTTACCGTGGCGAGCATGGGACTGGTCAGGCCCCGTGCTATGGGGTGATGCTCACGGTGTCGAGGCGGAGCATTCACACGCCGGTGTGCTCGGTGCCAGCGTCCCGCATTTGCCGGGTGGAAGCAGAACGGGTGGGGCCAGCTCTGCGCTCGAGACCGCCAGTGCGCCTCCACGGCCCAGTGTATCCGGTGCCTCGGCCAAGGAAGAGGCCTCCTGGATGTCTCCCCAGCCCGGTGAGTCCTGTGCCTGCTCCCAGAGCCAGGGCTCCTGCCCGGAGCTGCCAGAGTCGCCCTCCTGCCCGGAGCTGCCAGAGGGCCCGCTACGAGGGTCCTCAGTCCGGGGTCTACGTCCCTCGCCAGAGCGGCCACCGCGGAGAAATGCCCACCCAGACCCTCCCCTATAGGTTCAGGTTTTGCGGCCGGAGTCCGCACCTTGGGCAGTCTATGTTCTATGATGTTCTATTTCTATGTTTTTGGCCGGGTGTGGTTCTCAATCAGAGGCAGCTGTCTATTGTTGTCTCTGATTGAGAACCATACTTAGTTAGCCTTTTCCCACCTGTGTTTTGTGGGTAATTATTTTCCGTTTGTGTGCACCTCGGTTGCGTCACGTTCTTTGTTGTTTACCTGTTTGTTTTTTGGTTGTTTCACTTTCATTAAAAGATGTGGAACTACATGCACGCTGCGCCTTGGTCGATTTATGACAGGGAGTTTGAGGATAGCGAGCGTGACACATGCACTCTTCTTCGGGAAAGGCAGGCCCAGCCCACTGAGGACATACTGGTTGAATCAACGTTATTTCCACGTCATTTCAATTAAATTACGTTGAACCAACGTGGACTAGATGTTGAATTGACGTCTATGCCCAGTGGGAGGCTTGGGTGTCAGTGTGACAGAGATATCATAATAGCTATCAGCTCAACTGAAGCAGAATCAATAGGGCTTAACTGTTGGCCGGGCTGCAAACAGCAGGTCTGGTCACTGCTGTGATGCAGGGTGCCTGCCCAGCAGGTGCTGAGCTCACTAAGAGAGAAAGAGTCGCATATGTGGACCCAAGCATCACTGAGGCCAACTTCAGCAGGTCCTCACTCAGCTGACTGTCTATTTTCTGAAGCCTGATGACCATGTCATATTTTCCAAGCACTGACTATGCTGTTAAATACTTTGAGGGAAAATGTACTTGATGCAATTTTTATGTGTTGCCTCATCTAGCTATCTTAAGATGAATGCACTAATTGTAAATTGTTCTGGATAAGAGTGTCTGCTAAATGACTAAAATGTATATCCAGTGTGTAGCTAACATGTAAACAAATGTCCACACAAAAAAAGGCCAATGTTGAGACCAGGGCAAAGTAAGATGGCATGGTTAGCTTTAATACAACAATAGATCATCCAAGAAAATGTGTTCTTCGATCAGAATAGTAAAACATGTCTCACCGCAAAACTGCCAAGGCTATTCTTGACAGAGTAGCCAGCACGTCTTCAAAATAGAGAACTATTCTGTGCAGTGACATGTAAGCTTTCTTTTGGCTAGACCACAGTGGTCTGACAGTAACAGTTAAGGCCAAACACAGAGCCAGACTCCCCTAGAATGAAACAGACAAAGAACTAGACTCACTAACTCTAATAACAAATAAATAGGGGCCTAGTGCCATTATCTAATGTCAAGTAGTATCAATTGATCAACTGATGACTTGGGCCAATGTAGCTAGCTCTATATACAGTGGCAAGAAAAAGTATAGTTCGGCCTAAATTGGTCATAAAATGTGATCTTATCTTCATCTAAGTCACAACAGACAAACACAGTCTGCTTAAACTAATAACACACAAACAATTATACATTTTCATGTCTCTATTGAACACACCGTGTAAACATTCACAGTGCAAAAAGTATGTGAACCCTTGGATACATTTTCTTTTTTTAAATTCACCTTTATTTAACCAGGTAGGCCAGTTGAGAACAAGTTCTCATTTACAACTTCGACCTGGCCAGGATAAAGCAAAGCGACAAACAACAACACAGAGTTACACATGGAATAAACAAACGTATAACACAATCGAAAAAAGTCTATATACAGTGTGTGCAAATGGCGTGAGGTGGTAAGGCAATAAATACGCAATAGTAGCGAAGTAATTACATGTTAGCAAATTAACACTGGAGTGACAGATGTACAGAAGATGATGTGCAAGTAGAAATACTGGTGTGCAAAAGAGCAAAAATGTAAATAAAAACAATATGGGGATAAGGTAGGTAGATTGGATGGGCTATTTACAGATGGGCTGTGTACAGCTGCAGCGATCGGTTAGCTGCTCAGATAGCTGATGTTTAAAGTTAGTGAGGGAAATATAAGTTTCCAACTTCAGCAATTTTTTCAATTCGTTCCAGTCATTGGCAGCAGAGAACTGTAAGGAAAGGCGGCCAAAGGAAGTGTTGGCTTTGGGGATGACCAGTGAGATATACCTGCTGGAGCACGTGCTATGGGTGGGTGCTATGGACTCTGTACTATGGGTGGGTGTTATCGTGACCAGTGAGCTGAGATAAGGCGGAGCATTACCTAGCAAAGAGTTATAGATGACCTGGAGCCAGTGGGTCTGGCGACCAATATGTAGCGAGGGCCAGCCGACGAGAGCATACAGTGGTGGGTGGTATATAGGGCTTTGGTGACAAAATGGATGGCACAGTGATAGACTGCATCCAGTTTGCCGAGTAGTGTTGGAGGCTATTTTGTAAATGACATCGCCGAAGTTGAGGATCGGTAGGATAGTCAGTTTTACGAGGGTATGTTTGGCGGCGTGAGTGAAGGAGGCTTTGTTGCGAAATAGGAAGCCGATTCTCGATTTAATTTTGGATTGGAGATGTTTAATATAAGTCTGGAAGGAGAGTTTACAGTCTAGCCAGACACCTAGGTATTTGTAGTTGTCCACATATTCTAAGTCAGAACCATCCAGAGTAGTGATGCTAGACGGGCGGGCGGGTACGGGCAGCGATCGTTTGAAAAGCATGCATTTAGTTTTACTAGCGTTTAATAACTGGTTGACCATCCTTTGGCAGCAATAACCTCAACCAAACACTTTCTGTAGTTGCGGATCAGACCTGTACAACGGTCAGGAGGAATTTTGGACCATTCCTCTTTACAAAACTGTTTCAGTTCAAGAATATTCTTGGGATGTCTGCTGTGAACTGCTCTCGAGGTCATGCCACAGCATCTCAACTGGGTTGAAGTCAGGAGTATTTTCTTCTGTTGAAGCCATTTTGTTGTTGATTTACGTCTGTGTTTTGGGTCGTTGTCCTGTTGTATCACCCAACTTCTGTTGAGCTTCAATTCACAGACAGATAGCCTAACATTCTCCTGCAAAATGTCTTGATAAACTTGGGAATTAATTTTTCTGTCGATGATAGCAAGCTGTCCAGACCCTGAGGCAGCAAAACAGCCCCAAACCATGATGCTCCATCCACCATATTTTACAGTTGGGATGAGGTTTTGATGTTGGTGTGCTGTGCCTTTTTTCCTCCAAAGTGTTGTTTTCCTTCCAATTTTAGTTTAATCTGTCCACAGAATATTTAGCCAGTAGCGTTATGGAACGTCCAGGTGCTCTTTTGCGAACTTCAGACGTGCAGCAGTTTTTGGGGACAGCAGTGGCTTCTTCCTTGGTGTCCTCCCATGAACACTAACCTTGTTTAGTGTTTTACGTATCGTAGACTCGTCAACAGAGACGTTAGCATGTTCCAGAGATTTCTGTAAGTCTAGCTGACACCTCATTGAGCATTCTGCGCTGTGCTCTGCAGTCCTCTTTGCAGGACGGCGACTCCTAGGGAGAGTAGCAACAGTGCTGAACTTTCTCCATTTAAAGACAATTTGTCTTACCGTGGACTGATGAACATCAAGGATTTTAGAGATACTTTTGTATCCCTTCCCAGCTTTATGCATGTCTTCTGAGATCTATTTTGTTTGAGGCATGGTTCACATCAGGCAATGCTTCTTGTGAACAGCAAATTCAAAATTTGTGAATGTTTTTTATAGGGCAGGACAGCTCTAACCAACATCTCCAATCTCGTCTCACTGATTGGACTCCAGGTTAGCTGACTCCTGACTAGTCATTAGCCTAGGGGTTCACCTACTTTTTCCAACCTACACTGTGAATGTTTAAATTCCATATAGACAAGAAAAATACAATAATTTGTGTGTTATTAGTTTAAGCACACTGAGTTTGCCTACTGTTGTGACTTAGATGAAGATCAGATCAAATGTTATGACCAATTTATGCAGAAATCCAGGTAATTCCAAAGGGTTCACATACTATTTCTATGCTCAGTATACTTCTTATCTTCTAATAACAGCAAACACGGACTTACATTTTTATAGTAGTAGATATGCAATAAAAGGCTATAGCTAGATCTGCCACTGCTAAGTAACCAGGTCAATGTGTTACCAAATAGGTGATGGCCTGCTTTGTTACACTGCTGATAAAATACATGATGGTGGCAGAATACAATATCATTGAGGTCTACAGTATGAGGCCTGTTCCTGCTCTGGGAGCCTGTGATCTGACAGTGTGAACACATACAGCCCCAGGCCACTGGATAGCACAGAGCACAGAAATGGGAAGTCATCTAAATAAAGGAGAAGTATGGGTATTCCCAAGAACACGTTCAGTACAGGCTCAGCAGGGCAGGCTGACGCCTGGCATCATCAGCTCTGACTACAGCTAAGTCCCAATTCTCCACACTTCAGCCAAACTATGCACTTGCACACTCCCCGTCATGGATTTAAAAGCAATGGATTGGTGTAAGCATTGTCTGGAGGGAGTTCCCACCATTGTTAAATTGGAAGTGTGCAAGTGCACACTTTAGGAGAAGGGTGGAGAATTGGGACGTAGCCTTTATCCTCCTCCAGATAAGAGGCCCTGCAGAAACCTCACACCTCTATAGGCCTTCAGACTATTACTGTTATGTAATTTACACTGAAATATCAACAAATACAGTACATTCGGAAAGTATTCAGACCCCTTAAATTTTTCCACATTTTGTTACATTACAGCCTTATTTTGGAAGGATTAAACTCCAAACATCCTCATCAATCTACACCCAACACCACATAATGACAAAGCAAAAACATGTTTTTCGAAATGTTTGCATTTCTGAATACTTTCGAATGCACTGTACATCTTGACTCAATGGTAGACGATTAGCCAAGCATGACTAGCATGCACAAAGACTGTAAATCAAAATAAGATGCAAACAACCAATACTCCTCTACTTGTCTATCAGGGCACAAGGCGAGACCCAGATGCAGACACAGGAGGCAGATGGTTGGACTCTTAGATGTTTATTGATCCAAAAAGGGGTCAGCAAGAGAATGGTCGTGGACAGGCAAAAGGTCAAAACCAGTTCAGAGTCCAGGAGGTTCAGAGTGGCAGGCAGGCTCGAGGTCAAGGCAGGCAGAATGGTCAGGCAGGCGGGTACAGAGTCCAGAAACATGCACGGGTCAAAACCGGGAGGACTAGCAAAAAGAGAATAGAGAAGGCAGGAGCACGGGAAAAACACGGTGGTTGACTTGGACATACAAGACAAACTGACTGCTCTGCCATGGAAACCTATTTCATGAAGCTCCCGATGAACAGTTCTTGTGCTGACGTTGCTTCCAGAGGCAGTTTGGAATTTGGTAGTGAGTGTTGCAACCGAGGTCAGACAATTTTTACGCTCTATGCGCTTGTGCACTCGGCGGACCCGTTCTGTGAGCTTGTGTGGTCTACCACTTTGCGGCTAAGGAGTTGTTGCTCCTAGACATTTCCACTTCACAATAACAGCACTTACCGTTGACGGGGCAGCTCAAGCAAGGGCAGAAATTTGACAAACTGACTTGTTGGAAAGGTGGCATCCTATGACAGTTCCCGGTTGAAAGTCAGAGCTCTTCAGTATGGGCCATTCTACTGTCAATGTTTGTCTATGGAAATTGCATGGCCGTGTGCTCGATTTTATACACCTGTCTGCAACAGGTGTGGCTGAAATAGCTGAATCCACTAATCTGAAGGGCTGTCCACATACCTTTGTATATATAGGGTATATTAGCCACTTCTGAGACTCAATCAGATAATTAATTTGATGACAAAGCAGGAGCAATACAAGGATATAACATCTATTGAAAATACAGGAATGCTTATGGGGGAGGTGTTTCTGTATATATTCAGAGCCATATCCCTGTAATGCTTAGAGATGATCTTATGTAAAGTGTTATTGAAGTGTTGTGGTTGCAGGTTCACCTGGCACATCTAAAGCTTTTTATTTTAGGGTGTTGCTATAGGCCAGTGCTCACATTCAGTATCTAAATAATCTGTGTGAAATGCTTGATAGTGTATGCGATGTAAACAGAGAGGTCTACTTTCTTGGGGACCTGAATATTGACTGGTTTTAATCTGTAACCAGTGCCTGTAACCTGGTTCAGGTTATTAAACAACCTACCAGGGTGTTTACAAACACTACAGGAACAAGATCATCCACATGTATTGATCACATTTTTACTAATACTGTAGAACTTTGTTCTAAAGCTGCATCCATACCCATTGGATGCAGTGATCACAATATAGTGGCTACAGTATATCCAGGAAAGCCAAAGTTCCAAAAGCTAAGCTAAAATAGTGTATAAGAGATCGTACAAATTAATTAGCTGTGACTCTTATGTAGATGATATTTGTTGGTCTGATGTGATTAATAAGGAGCATCCAGACGCTGCACTGAATAAAGTTATGGAATAACTTCTTCCAATTATTGATTAACATGCACCTGTTTTGAAACTGACTGTTAGAACTGTTAAGGCTCCATGGATTGACGAGGAATTGAAAAACTGTATGGTTGAAAGAGATTGGGCAAAAGGAGTGGCTATTAAGTCTGTCTGCACATCTGACTTACTGCAAATTGAGAAATTATGTGACTAAACTCAACAAAAAGAAGAAGAAACGGTATTATGAAGCCAAGATCAATGATATAAAGATTGATGGGAAAAAAACTGTGGCCTACTTTAAATGAAATTATCGGCACAAAGACAAATTGAACTCCATCTTTCATCGAATCAGATGATTTACTCATCACAAAACCATTTGATGTTGCCAATTATTTTAACGATTACTTCATTGGCAAAGTGGGCAAACTTAAGCAGGAAATGCCAACAACGAACAGAGAGTAATCGTACTCATGCATAAAAAAACATATAATCAAAAGAAAAGCAGAGTTAGTGTGGGAGAGGTGGAAAAATTATGAATAATGACAAACCTCCTGGAATTGACAACCTAGATGGAAAGCTATTGGGGATGGTAGCTGACTCTATACCCACTCCTATCTGTCATATCTTTAATCGGAGTCTAGAGGAAAGTATTTGTCCTCAGGCCTGGAGGGAAGCCAAAGTCATTCCACTACCCAAGAGTGGTAAAGCCCCCTTCACTGGTTCTAACAGCAGACCTATCAGCTTGGTGCCACCTCTTGGCAAACTGTTAGAAAAAATTGTGTTTGACCAAATACAATGCTATTTCTCAGTAAACAAATTAATAACAGACTTTCAGCATGCTTATAGAGTAGGGCACTCAACATGTGCTGCACTGACACAAATGACTGATGATTGGCTGAAACAAATTGATAATAAGAAGATTGTGGGCGCTAGCTGTACTGTTAGATTTCAGAGCAGCCTTCGATATTATTTACCATAACCTGTTGTTGAGAAAACTAGCTAACACATGAGTTTTCTCAATCTCAGCCATATCATGGATTCAGAGCTTTCTTTAATGTAAGCTTCTTCAAATGTCAAACATGCAAAGTGTGGTGTACCTCAGGGCAGCTCTCTAGGCCCTCCACTCTTTTCTATTTTTACCAATGACCTGCCACTGGCATTAAACAAAGCATGTGTGTCCATGTATGCTGATGATTCAACCATATACGCATCGGCAACCACAGCTAATGAAGTCACTGAAACCATTAACAAAGAGTTGCATTTGGTTTTGGAATGGGTGGCCAGTAATAAACTGGTCCTGAACATCTCTAAAACTAAGAGCATTGTATTTGGTACAAATATTTCCATAAGTTTTATACCTCAGCTGAATCTGGTAATGAATGGTGTGGCTGTTAAACAAGTTGAAGAGACTAAATAACTTGGTGTAACCTTAGATTGTAAACTGTCATGGTCAAAACATATAGATTCAAAGGTGGGGGAGTAGTCTGTCCGTAATTAAGAGATGCTCTGCTTTTTTGAAACCACACTCCACAAAGCAAGTCCTGCAGGCTCCTGTTTTATCTTATCTTGATTATTGTCCAGTCATATTGTCAAGTGCTGCAAAAAAAGACCTAGTTAAGCTGCAGCTGACCCAGAATAGAGAGGCATGTCTTGCTCTTCATCTGTCCCGGTCTCTACCGCTCTGCCCTGGCCTCAACCACTCTGCCCTGTTCTCAAAAGCCTTGCCTCGGTCTCTACCGCTCTGCCTCTACCTCTACCCCTCTGCCTCTACCCTGCCCTGCCCTGAGTGCTGGAGTCTGGCCCGTTGCCTGACTATAAAAGCCTGAGAGCAGCTATAACGAGAGGAATAAAGGATATCCATCTGAAGTCATCATACTCTTGATATCGAAGATGTCTGCGCTGAGGTAGTCTGAACACCACATCCCCCCTAAGACGTGGTGCCAGCTTTAGGAAGTCTCCCTGCACAAAGTCGATGCGCTCGGCCACCTCATAGACCTGGGCATTGTGCAGGGCCAGACGCACTGGGTCGATGTCAATGGCTAGCACTACAAGGGGGAAGGGACAGGGAGGACAGAGAGTCAGACACACAGGGAGTACCACTCAGGACAATAATTGTTAACCTATAGGATATAACAAGTGCCCAGAGGTTTTCCTGGTCACATCACAGAATCAGGAAAAACTCTCTTCACAGTGAGGACAAACTGGATGGCATTGCCTCCTACTCCACAGAAGGTGTCTATGAGTGGAAACTGTGGTCGGCTATCTTCTCTGGGGTGATGGAGAACCAGCCCTCGACAGACAGACAGGACAGGACGGGACGGGACGGGACGGGACGGGACCAGACAGACAGACAGACAGGCAGACAGGCAGACAGGCAGACAGGCAGACATGCAGACAGGCAGACAGACAGACAGGAGTAAAAGGCTTTAACAAACTGAATACAAAGATACAATTAATATATATTCTAATTTCTGTCATTTTACTATAATACAAGGCAAATTAAGTGCATTTTAATAGTCACATTTTAATAAATCAGAATTTATCTGATTTGGGAGGTTTTGCAAAGAGAAATACTGTGGTCCCCAATGCAAAGCATAGCCACCAGGGGTCAGACAAGTGTCAAATGGTTTTGTTCAAACTGCCATTCTGATATTCAAGCCAAGTCCAGAAATATAATATATAATCTAGTTGATTTATTTTGTGGGCTTATGAAGTTATGCTAGTGCCATGCGCAACTTCACCAAAAGAACCAGAACACTATCAGTGACAGTTACATTTCAAAACAGCTGTCATTCACAACATTTTACTGCAGGCAAAATACTAATATTAGGCCTGCTGGAATATAAAGTAGATGTGGGTTTCACATCACACCAGGAAAAGCCTAGTTATGATTATACTATACAAGACAACACAAAAAGTATTCAAGAAGTATGCTGTGGATATTGAGATATATGAAACTATGTGGAGAGACTGGGATGCTTCATAGACCACGTCCTCCTGTCTCCCCTCGGAGACCCCTAGACCATCTGCCATCATTCTCTAACTGAGTCTAGCAGTCATTGCTGTTTTCTGTTCCGCTGCTTGTTTTCACAGCCTCCTCAGAGAATAAACACCTGTTAAGGCAAACAATGATGGGAGTGGTCTCTACTCTTTTAGCGCTTCACGTCTCTCACACTCTTTTATTATGCCTTCCTTCCCTCCATTCTGAGAAAAGTGACTGAGGAGAGGACAGATTTTCCAATGCTAATTTTACTAGGGCTCAAGGGAGGGTCCAACAAAATATTGAGCTCATGCATTCCCCTAATGTCTATTAGCAACTATGTCTATGGGCGAGTTGTATTCTCAAACAGATCTTGAAGGGAAGACAACACCATGTCGGAAGTTTTAAAACCGAGCTACATCAGTCCCAGAAGACTAGACTACCCCTCTTCACAATCTGCTATCTATCATTAGCCAGGCACTGCTACACAAGATGAAGCTGTACAGGCACTTTCTCAGACTTTACCCCTATGTCTAATTGAGCAGTAGACACCATAGGAATCTGATAGGAGTAGGTGTAATCTGCAGTGGGTTTCAGCCATGCTATGGTATGCATCTAGGCTCTTCTCTGTTGACATGAATAACTGAATAGTTATGAAGGCTCTGATCTCGTTTTCAAACAGAATTCAGAATGCTCTGTGAAAGACTTCTTATTTGAGCTAGGTAGACTAAAGACATATTAGTCATAATACTTTGGAGAATAGGGAGATTCGGAAGGATGAGATAGGCCCTCTGATAACAGATAAACTCTTTCCCAGAAATAGGTTGGAGAAGGCCGTCAGTGAGGTATAAACTGAGCTTTGAAAAAAACTTTTATAACCCTACTAACAGTAGGGCGGGATGCTATGCCTCTGCTTAGAACTATAAGTATAAATAAGAAATCTAAGATGTGTCAAATAAATGATATCCAGCTCAGGGCTCCAGCTATACATTTGGTTTGCTAACCTTCTAGCTAAATGTCAAGATAAAGCTTCTTGGTTACAATCAGGGGCATAATTGTTTTTGGTTTTAGTGAAATAGTGCCCCTTGTTTTTTCCGGTAATGCCGTATTCCCTGGTATGGTACAGAAATGGTATGAAAATCTGATACCGCCCAACCCTAACTAACAGTATGAATATTTGTCATTCTAGACTACAAGTTTGCTTTTATTTCTGCTATAGTCTCTGCTCTTTTTGTTGGGAGAGAGAGAGAGATTTGATTTCGATTTTATTAGGACCTCTTTTAGTTCTCATTTGGACTAATCTTCCAAGAGTCCTTAAACATTAAAGCACAATTTATAATAAGATCACATTTTCCCATTACATACTGTTACCAACAGACATAATACACTGACATATTGACCAGATAAATACTGTAACAGTCTGAATATAAAGTGATTCCTTCATCTACCATAGTTCCGCACAACCTTCCAATTTATTATATTTAAAATGGTTCTAAAGTATTGTATGAATGTATATATTGAAATGTTTCTGGTTTTCTCAGATAAATTATTCCATTTCTTTATTGCTCTAAATCAAAATGTTATTTTGCCTATTTCTCTTTTCTGTCTGGATAACACAGATGATGGACACTATATTCCTAGTATTTACTGAATGTCTGTCTCTTACCAACTGAATACAGTTGTGAATACTTTGGCTGTTTTAAATGGTGTACATTGTGAAATAAAATAAGCATGTTTTTTTTCAATTATCTTGTTGATTGATGACCAACCAAGAGCATTGAGCATGACTCCAACAGAATAACCATATCTCCACCTTAAAACAATTCTTGCTGCTTTGTTCTTTTCAATCTGCAGCCTCCTAATTTCACTTGCTGATGCATTTCCCCAGACCACAAAACAGTAGTTTACCTGGCTCCCAATTAGTGCTTGGTTGTTTGCTTAAGAATCTTTCCTGGTAAATATTTAGCTATCTTTCTGATCATGCATACCTTGGATTTCTTGGTGTTCAAAACAAGTTTGTTCAGACAAACCCACTCCCTGATATTTCCCAGATCTACTTGTAGAGCTTGCTGTACCTGTTGAACCAATTGTCTTGCTGTATAAATTGTAGCATTATCTGGAAATATAGTAGGTTGAGTTTCAGATAAGGCATAAGAAAGGTTGTTGGTATATATTAAGTAAAGAAGTGTCCCAAGACAGCTGCCCTGCGGTATTCCACAGTTAAAAGCATGAGGGGAAGAAAACAACCCATTGATATAGCTGGACTGTTTCCTGTCAGTTAGATATTACTGTACCCAATTCCATGCTGCTAAACACTGTTTAGCATGCTTCCATACATTTGTAAATGTCCCCTTTTCCAATTACCAATTAAATATATATTTCAGTGGAGCTGCAATCTGGGGAGCAGCATAGCGAAGTAAAACAATTGTCCATAAGATCATAACCTGTATATTTACCATCAGGTAATGACTTGAATAGGTTAAACACCTCCTCCACTGACACCGTTTGGAAACTAAAAGAGCAGGTGTTTTTGCTCATGATATGATCATCAATCCATTGGACAACTGCTTGTTTGGGAGAATGGGTGTTTACATTGTCGCTCAGTAAATTCATTTTCTTTGTAAAAAAAAATCTGCAAAATGATTGGCAATGTCAGCTGGTTTTGTTATTGTTCTCCTGTCAACCTCCACACTAGATGGGCATGATGAGATAGATGTACCAACCTCCACACTAGATGGGTATGATGAGATAGATGTACCAAGTAAGCCCTTAACTGTATTCCATACCTTTTTAGAATCCTTTTTACAATCAATAAAATATTTTTTGTAAAATAATGTTTTTTTCTTATGATTTAATTTAACTGCATAATTACGTAGTATTCTATAATTCTGTTCATCAATTTCTAGTTTAGATTTGGCTGCTAAGACTTTTGCCATATTATTTGAGAAAATGCCTCAGCCAGTTAATCATCAATCCATGGAGATAGACGAGCCCCAACAGTACTCTTTCTTACTGGGGCATGATGGTCCATTACCTCAGTGAGCAAATCAATAAAACATTCTGTAGCGTGATTTAAATCATCCTCTAGATAAATCAGCTCCCAGGGTACAGCGGCCAAATCATTTTGAAATAGCTCATGATTAAATCTTTTAAAATTTCTCTTGACCATAGTTATGGTCACAATATTATGGTCTGTCCAGCCCACTGGCATTGATCTGGCTTTTAAGCATTGCAATAGTATATTACAGAATATCAGATCAATGCATGTGTCCGAACGGTGACCTAACTTAGTTGATGATCTAGTAGTATCATTAACCATTTGTTTCAAACCACAGCTCTCGGAATATATCATTAATTTAGTTATATTTGAATTATTATGATCCTTCCAATGTATATTAAAATCACCCAATATAAATACATCTCTGCTACTATTTGTGGCCTGGTCAAATCCAGATCGAGCTCTAAGGTGTCCTGAGGTCTATCCACACATCCTACCAATATGGGTGCCTGGTGAGGCAGATGTACCTGAGCCCATAGTGCCTCTATTTGACATACATTAAGGTCATTCCTCCTCTTAATGGGTATATGATTCTGAATGTACAGTGCTACACCCCCACCATTCCTAGTCCTGTCCCTTCTAAGTACTCTATCCATGGATGTACATTTTCCCATCATTTACAGATGCATCCAAATGCGTTTCAGTCAAAGCTATAATATGAATATTATTTATGTTGACCAAGTTAAAAACCTCATGTATTTTGTTAGGAAGGCTACATACATTAACCTGAGCTATATTTAACCCTTTCCTTGCCAAGTGGAGATCAATAGATCATGTATTCATTATAGTTGAAGTTGTCATGACACACTACAACACAAACTCAGATTTAAACAATGGATTCAAATAGCCAGTGAGTTACTCTAGAGTCCCGATACAGTTGGATTCAAATAGCCAGTGAGTTACTCTAGAGTCCCGATACAGTTGGATTCAAATAGCCAGTGAGTTACTCTAGAGTCCCGATACAGTTGGATTCAAATAGCCAGGGAGTTACTCTAGAGTCCCGATACAGTTGGATTAAAATAGCCAGTGAGTTACTCTAGAGTCCCGATACAGTTGGATTCAAATAGCCAGGGAGTTACTCTAGAGTCCCGATACAGTTGGATTAAAATAGCCAGTGAGTTACTCTAGAGTCCCGATACAGTTGGATTCAAATAGCCAGTGAGTTACTCTAGAGTCCCGATACAGTTGGATTCAAATAGCCAGTGAGTTACTCTAGAGTCCTGATACAGTTGGATTCAAAAAGCCAGTGAGTTACTCTAGAGTACCGATACAGTTGGATTCAAATAGCCAGTGAGTTACTCTAGAGTCCCGATACAGTTGGATTCAAATAGCCAGTGAGTTACTCTAGAGTCCTGATACAGTTGGATTAAAATAGCCAGGGAGTTACTCTAGAGTCCCGATACAGTTGGATTCAAATAGCCAGTGAGTTACTCTAGAGTCCCGATACAGTTGGATTAAAATAGCCAGGGAGTTACTCTAGAGTCCCGATACAGTTGGATTCAAATAGCCAGTGAGTTACTCTAGAGTCCCGATACAGTTGGATTAAAATAGCCAGTGAGTTACTCTAGAGTCCCGATACAGTTGGATTCAAATAGCCAGTGAGTTACTCTAGAGTCCTGATACAGTTGGATTAAAATAGCCAGTGAGTTACTCTAGAGTCCCAATACAGTTGGATTAAAATAGCCAGGGAGAGACTCTAGAGTCCTGATACAGTTGGATTAAAATAGCCAGTGAGTTACTCTAGAGTCCTGATAAAGTTGGATTAAAATAGCCAGTGAGTTACTCTAGAGTCCCAATACAGTTGGATTAAAATAGCCAGGGAGAGACTCTAGAGTCCCGATACAGTTGGATTAAAATAGCCAGGGAGTTACTCTAGAGTCCCGATACAGTTGGATTAAAATAGCCAGTGAGTTACTCTAGAGTCCCGATACAGTTGGATTAAAATAGCCAGTGAGTTACTCTAGAGTCCCGATACAGTTGGATTCAAATAGCCAGTGAGTTACTCTAGAGTCCCGATACAGTTGGATTCAAATAGCCAGTGAGTTACTCTAGAGTCCCAATACAGTTGGATTAAAATAGCCAGGGAGAGACTCTAGAGTCCCGATACAGTTGGATTAAAATAGCCAGGGAGTTACTCTAGAGTCCCGATACAGTTGGATTAAAATAGCCAGTGAGTTACTCTAGAGTCCCGATACAGTTGGATTAAAATAGCCAGTGAGTTACTCTAGAGTCCCGATACAGTTGCCTGTTGATATAAAGTTTATCCATCACCAAGGAGACTCGTTGATTCCGGGAACGCTTTTCCTTCATGATGGGATATCCGTGGGGAAGTAATCATTCAATCCAAAATCTGTGTTTCTGAGTTTTCTGAAGCATCCAGCGTGTTTACAGGCAGAGTAAAACAACGGATGTATCTTTCCGGATCTGTACAGGCCGTTGGTAGATACACCCCCCAATTGTTTTTTACAATTGTGTCATCACTAGGACTGTTATATTGAAATATTTCCTGCAAACAATTTACCAAGGGAGAGAGGAGCCAAATTGAGTACAGCTCCCGGGGAGGAGAAACTGACAGGTGGGCAGATGCACTCGGAACAGAACCTGTGACACCTGTTTCAGCTGCAAGGGAGAGAGAGTAAAGGAAAGGAGAGACTCGAGAGTCATGAAAGAGTTGCTCTGCTGGGAGACAGGGAGAGAGCCTGATGCTGTCATGTCATGTGACACAGGGTGAAGTGTGAGGTGTTCTTCACTGGCGTCAGCACTTCTCCCTACAGACAAGAAGCGGAGTGCCCTGTCTGCCAGCCAGCAAATCCATGCACCCACATCTCAACCTCCCTGCCTCTCTTTCCCTCTGCTTCCCTGAAAACAACATGATGTTAGACTTCAAGAGCAGCAAAACTGTAGCTTTTACCTTGGACATAACAGCCATCCGTTTCTCAACTGAAGAGAAAGATAACATTCAGTCACCTTGAGGCAAATCCTTTTCTTTTCAGAATAAAGTGCATTCCTGATTCACATTTGACAACACTCCATTTGGGCTGCATGAATAGAAGTGGTTGGGAGACTACAATAGTTGTTCTCAAACTGGAGAAATATTAACACGTTAACAACAATAATAACGTAAAGTCGTTCCAAAATACGACTAACCCTTTCTGCTTGAGCCTGTATGAAGAAATTGGTTGTGTTTCCTGAAGTGTGTGTGTGTGTGTTCTGTTTGCTCTGTGACTCAACTTGTTCCAATTTGATGCCCTCATCGAACCTGGAGAAGAGGCGGTAGTGCTGGGCCCAGTACTTAGCCAGCTCGGGCTTCACTGCAATCTCAGCTGGCATCACTCCACATGTCCCTCTTTTCTTGGTATTATTTTTCTTCTATTTCTTCCCAGTAGCCTCTGGAAATAGGTAGTGCAAAAGTTGTACAAGACTACAACAATAAAACAAGAAATACACTAACGTAGATCTGACATGAATTGTTTATGAAGAAACCCTGGGTTAGAAAAAGGTCTAAACCGGCTGTTGACGCAAACTCACGTGTGTTATTGTGTTCAGGTGCTCCGGGGACTAAGTAGTCTGGTATGTCCAGTGAGTACACCTCTCTTCTGAACTTGATCTCATCATCCTCTTCATCTTCTATTCTGGTGAAGAGGTTCTGATGAGAGGGTTGCTCAGTAATATCCAACTCCAGAGGGGTATTCCCCCCTCCTATCTTCCTGCTCCTCTTCCTCCAGTCTTTCTTCTTTTCCCTCTGCAAATGGACAAGCAGGGCTCCCCCTGTTTGCCTGGTCAACTGGTGTGTCTGGGACAGCTGTGTCATTATCTTTCTGAACTTTCTGGAGGAATCTCTGAACCTGAAGACAGATCAGGACATGAGTGAGTGATCTGCAAGTACAAGACACAAGCATGAGCAATAAACACTAAATCAACAGAGAAGCATGACAAGTTTGACAACAAAATAATACTTTAAATAGGCCTAATCAGTGCTGAAGTCATTTCTAGCGGGCCTGCTGGATGATGGAGCCATTTGCTGCAGACAGTAAAAACGGCAAGTCTTGCCCAGAAGATCAACTCAGTGAGCTCATACAGAGAGATGAATAAAAAAGCACTGCATTTAAGACCTCCCACAGTGCGACACTACTTTATAATGTAGTAAGACATTAAGTTTCTCCTTATTTGAAGTGCTGTTTCTGCACACTCAAGTACTTTGACAAGTTTCAATTTCTTTGGGATAAGAAAATCCAGCACAGTCAGCAAACAGAGAAAAGCAGCATTTCCTAGCTTCTCTATTATGGTGTGAACAAGCATCTGAGTTTATAGCGACCAACTGAACCCTCTGAAGGTCAGCCAATGATGTGAACTTCCTACATCAGCTGTCCAAAGGTAGTCTTACCAATGAAATGTGACTGACTCAAATAAGCGGATGATACATGAACTTTAAACAGCACGGCTACCCTTGAACCAGTGCAGTGTGCCGGCGCATTGTAAATAAATTCAGTCGGCCGAAAACAGTGGCTGCATGTTTAAAGAGATGCAGTGTGTCAGAGGGTGTCAGAGGAGGGCAGCACTGACAGGGAGGGGGGTGGGGGGGATAGGAGGGGCTCCTGTGGAGTCTTGGCTGCTCTCCCATTCTCTCCTCTGCCAGTGGACACTGAGTGAACACTGAGGCTGAGGCTACAGGTAGCTGAGTTAGACATGATGCAGACCTCTCTGACAAAGCTTCCCCCGGTGTCAACCACAGCACATCTTCCTCCTCACCACACTCATCCATTTGCTAGTCAGAAGCTGCTATGAACTGTGGGTGTGTGCTATAACTGCCCAGCTACCACCCGGTTACTCAACCCTGCTGCCCTATATACATACATACTGTAGACATGGAATCACTGGTCACTTTAATGATTACATACTGCTTTACTCATTTCATATGTATATACTTTATTCTACTCTACTGTATTTTAGTCAATGCCACGCCAACATTGCTCGTCCTAATATTTATATATTTCTTAATTACATTATTTTACTTTAGATTTGTGAGCATTGTTGTGAATTGTTAGATACTGCTGCAGTGTTGGAGCTAGGAACACAAGCATTTTGCTACACCCGCAATAACATCTATTGTGACTATTGGTATTGCTATCAAAAATAATTTCAGAATAATTGGTCAAATGTTTACAAGGCTTACTTTTTGAAAGGTCCTGCTCAGCTTGGGCTCTGTGGCATCTCCCTCTTCAGTAAAGAAGGTGTGCTTGTTGATGTGGCAGGATGCTCTCCTACCTCCATGTAGCTTCCTATTCCTCCCAGCCTTCCCACCCTGGTGGTGACTGGGGCTTAAGTCTGATGTAGTAATGCTCACGTACATGGGGTCGTTGCTGCGCTTTAATCACAGTTTATCCCAGGCTTCCTCTACAGACATCTGAGGGTTCTCCTCCACATCCAGTTCATGACTGTGTCAATCAATAGATCAGATGACATCATTAGCCTAACAAACAATCACAATGATTGAACAAGGCTACATCCCAAATGGCACCCTATTCCCTATATAATGTACTACTTTTGACCAGAGCCCTCCCCATTCAGGGAGCATGCAGAACAATTTTGTTAAAATGTCACAAAGCATTGTGTAGGCTTAATCATAGATCAGTCCCCAATACCAGCCTTTGGGTTGGAAAGGACCATGTGATTCTTACTGATTTACATCTATACAGATTCTACAGAGTCTATTTACAGAATCCTTGGTTAATTGAAACATGATGGAGTGCTTATCATTGGACATAAACATCTCCTTAGATCAAACTGAAATTGAAAAAGACAGTGGATAAGCACTTTCATTCCTTCCCCAGGCTGACACTTTTACATTCAATGCATCATAGTCAATATTTTAAACCTTTACAGCTTGAAGCATAGTCCAATTCAAACCCATAGGAAAGATATGTCAGTCACTGACAGCATATGGCAGCCAATTGAAGCAGTGATATTCAGTAATACTATATTGGTTGAGCAATAGAGGACAATACTGAAAAATGCAGCAAGGGATGGATATATAGATAAATTATGTCATGTAGCTTACCTCCGCTTTACTTTTGCAATTCTTCTATGTGGCGTTTCTTCACCATCACTATTAGATGCTCTTCCCTCACTTGATTCATTATTATTTTTCTGGGAACACCCATCCTGTGTCTGGAGGGAAGAAACGTGTACATTCATTTATCCCTTCAACATTACATTCTACATTCATGTTTTCTGATCAAAAGGATAAAACAGGGAAAAGGAAGTAGGCATGTGGTATAAAACATTGCTACAAAGCCAGATAAAACAGATATTCTATGCCATATAAATGAGGGCAGTGTTGTGTTGTATGGGATCAGTCACGGACAGGATGGAAAATCCCAGAGAAAAGGGAGACGTTGAGTCAGGCAGTGGTGCACGCCACTGTTCTCTATGACAAGAAGAGCCATTAAAAATGCATGGGCCTGTGTCACATGGTCCTTTCATTCAAAGGAACACATCTTTTGATTGTATTATGCATTAAATACTCTGACAGAATCAATGCACAATTTGGAAAAAGCCCAGAAATACAAGGACTAAAATACATTTTAAAAATGAGGTCTGTTGTACATAAAGTCATTTTGAGTAGATCATTGGGCTGCCTGGCTACTCTAATGACATTGTTGTTCGAGAGATAGAAATCATTGATATGTCAATATAGTTTCAGTCTCCTCAACGATACAGGATAATTGACTAAACTGAAAAACAGAAAAAGCATGTATATAGGTTGGTGGGGGGACTCACCTCTTGACTCAGTGGGCTTGGTGTTTGAAGAGGCAGCTCTTTTGCAATTACCACCATCACAAGGTTTATCATCATTTCCACTGACATGGTCTGCTTGCTGTTGGCCCTAATCACACTGGCCAGCTACCACTGACAAAAGTCTGCCCAATCAGATCGATCACTTCACTAGTGCCCGCCTGACTTCACTTCAGCCTTCCTCCAAACTCTGACTCCCCTGGGTCACGACAGGGAGTCGGCTCTCCATCGGCTGTTTCAATGGGTGCGCTGCTTGATTAGTCAAGGACTATTGCCAATGCTTATATAAATGTGTCTATTTCAAAACAGGATATGAAATCCATGGTATGGAGAAGATCCCAGATGAAGGAGCAGCTCTTATAGTCTATTATCATGGGGCCATTCCCATTGACTATTATTACTTTCTGGCAAAGGTCATCATTCAAAAGGGACGGATTGTTCACTCAGTCGCTGATTACTTTCTGTTCAAAGTTCCAGGTAAGATCTTCACAGTTTAATTTCCCAGTATCTAAATATAAAAGTGAGATGTTACATTCAGCCCTCTGTATCTAGTTGATCAGTAAACTGTATAGCCTACATCTGCCGTAGTCCATTCTTACTACATGAGCTACTTAGACCCTAAAAGCAGGACCTTTTGTTGTTCTCTGTAGGGTTCAAGCTGCTGTTGGAGGTGTTCAGTGTCATCCACGGGCCCCAGGAGGAGTGTGTGAAGGCCCTAAAAAGTGGCCACCTCCTGGGCATCTCACCTGGAGGCGTGAGGGAAGCTCTCCTCAGTGACGAGACCTATCCACTGCTCTGGGGGAAGAGAAAGGGCTTTGCACAAGTGGCTATCGATTCCAAAGTGGTACATATTGGTTTTTGTCTCCCGTCTTTGTTCTCACAGGATGTGTCCCAAATGGCACCCTATTCCCTATATAGTGCACTACTTTTGCCTGGGAGGGTGGAGGTTCTGCTTTCCTCCTGGCCCCTCACTGAGATCAAATCAAACGCAGCCTTAGTGCTTTCAACAGTGGGATCATTCTTCTCCACCTGGAGTGAATGTAGCTCTTCTTCATCCAGATTCTCAGGAGCTGCTTCCCAGTGGATGGCATTCTTCCTCATCAACTTTGTCCCCTTCAAGAGAGAGAGCATCGGGGCAACATTATCTTTTTCTTTCTTTTAGGTGGACTCTATGGTGACGGACAGACATAGGCAATGTTAACTTGCTACTACGTACAGCTCTTTTCTGTGCAGAGGAACTTATGAACTCCACAGGCAGTCCCATGCTTGCCTTAAGTTGGGCTTCTTCATCGATCGGTCCATCCTCCTCTTCATCTTCTGACAGCTCTTCTCCATGCCCATCCTCTGCCTCAGAGAGTACAACAATAGGCAGAGTTACAGACAAAACCTTCAGTTTTCAAAGCTTGTGAGAAAGTAATCAAAATGCATGTCAATCATTAAAAGGTGTGAGGTATGCCCAATGATCTATACAAATTTATGATCCCTACACACCGGGAGAAAAAGAAGATAGTGAAAAGTAAAAACAGTGCAACACAGTTGACATTGAGTGTTGTACTTGTTGTGAGCTAACTTAACGTTACTTACTGTACAAAAGCTCTTGAGCACAATCAGTGTATTGTCCCATGATCATCTCCAGCCAAGCTCATTTGGCTAAAAATAATGTCGACAACCACATTCGATCTTCCATTATTAATCATCATGTGGTTCACATTTGCTATCTGATCAAATTCAGACATAAAATATACAAGCTAGATAACATAAAGCCTATTCCACTGCAGTTCATTCCACACAAGTTGTTTTGCCTCGATGACATTCGTTCCTGCTTGTGTCACATGAATAAGGAACCGGTTGAACAAAGAAGAAAATAATCTGTAATCTTCCTGCTATCGACTCTCCAAGGGGATCAAACCAGTGCTAAAAAAGTATGTAATTATTTCATAAAAATATGGTATTGTTATTTATGCAATAACTAGTATAGATGTTCATGCAATAGCTGTACTAACGTTAGCTCGTTATGCATTGATGTCAATGCTAACGTAATTGAGGTCATTCAGCCTCAAGAACTAGCTAACGTTACCACAAACAGAAGTATATCTTTGTACCTACTGTGTAAATTAAAAGTTTGCTAGGTAATCGAGGGAAATGCGATTCATAATGAGCAGCTTTTTCATTATTGTGTCTAGTTTGCTAAGGTGTCTAGTTTTAAATTGGACTTTAAAGTTGTAGCTCACTAGCTAGTATGTTATTCGCTAGCTAGCTAGTTATTACAGCGCGTTAACGAGTGGTGTCAAGACAGTACACAGCTAACGTAGCTAGCTAACTCAGCTGTCACAAGTGGTGAATGAATGGCATTTACTTTCATTTGTCTTTAGAGTCTGGCCCTGGAATGATCTGTCCCCAGTATTATTTACGCTGGAAAAATAAAAGGTTTGTGAAGTATTACCTTTTAAGAACTTATAGCTAGCTAGCTACATTTTATAATTTTTCATTCAGTGATGCTGCAAATACCATTTGATTACTTGCTATTTGGGTTGTTTATCAAATAGCTGCACTTCATCTAGCTAATTGTTAATTTATGCATGCTGATTTCATTATTTGTATATTAACCAACATGTGTAAAACATGCTCTCATTGTAATTTGATTTACTTTAATGTATTGCTATTGTACATTAGCCTTCTTCTCTCCATTCTATATTTCAGTCCTGCCCATTGGCAGATGGTGTCCTCATTCGACTTGGCTTCCTTTGGGAGAGGCTAACTGTGGCAGGCAGTATGTCAAATGGGAACGAGTCCTGCATGTTTGGTGATGGACATGATTTTCTAGCCTGCCTCTTTCACACATTTGAGGAATGGTCAGGACTAGGACCCCTGGAAGACTATCTGAGCTATCTGGAGTACCTGGCCTGGGTTTTCACTCCTCTGGTTGTCGTTTTCATCATGCCCTTCCTCATTGTGATCTTCCTCTACCTTTCCATCCTCTTCCTCCATGTGTACAAACACAAGAACCAGCTCAGGGAGGCCTACTCCAACAACCTGTGGGATGGTGCTAGAAAAACGCTGGCAACATTATGGGATGGCCACGGGTTCATCTGGCACGGTATTTATACAAGTGGCGAAGTGGTCTAAGGCACTGCATCACTACAGACCCTGGTTCGTTTCCAGGCTGTATCACAACCTGCCGTGATTTGGAGTCCCATAGGGCGGCGCACAATTGGCCCAGCGTCGTCCGGGTTAGGATTTGGCCGGGGTAGGCCGTCATTGTAAATAAGAATTTGTTCTTAACTGACTTGCCTAGTTAAATAAATATTGTGTGTATGCCAGGGGATGTTGCAGGGTGTTTGTTTATTGCTTTGTTTACTTCCGTTTTACCATGACAATGACTATTGCCAATGCTTATATAAATGTGTCTATTTCAAAACAGGATATGAAATCCATGGTATGGAGAAGATCCCAGATGAAGGAGCAGCTCTTATAGTCTATTATCATGGGGCTATTCCCATTGACTATTATTACTTTCTGGCAAAGGTCATCATTCAAAAGGGACGGATTGTTCACTCAGTCGCTGATTACTTTCTGTTCAAAGTTCCAGGTAAGATCTTCACAGTTTAATTTCCCAGTATCTAAATATAAAAGTGAGATGTTACATTGAGCCCTCTGTATCTAGTTTATCAGTAAAGTGTATAGCCTACAGCTGCTGTAGTCCATTCTTACTACATGAGCTACTTAGACCCTAAAAGCAGGACCTTTTAATGTTCTCTGTAGGGTTCAAGCTGCTGTTGGAGGTGTTCAGTGTCATCCACGGGCCCCAGGAGGAGTGTGTGAAGGCCCTAAAAAGTGGCCACCTCCTGGGTATCTCACCTGGAGGCGTGAGGGAAGCCCTCCTCAGTGACGAGACCTATCCACTGCTCTGGGGGAAGAGAAAGGGCTTTGCACAAGTGGCTATCGATTCCAAAGTGGTACATATTGGTTTTTGTCTCCCTTCTTTGTTCTCACAGGATGTGTCCCAAATGGCACCCTATTCCCTATATAGTGCACTACTTTTGACTGGAGCCCTATAGGGAATAGAATGCCATTTGGGGACAGACAGTACATGTCACTTCTTACTCTCACACAGGAGCATAACTTTATCTGAAATCATCTTAGATATTTAATGTCTTCTTTAAAATTTTCAGCCAATAATTCCGATGTTTACTCAAAACGTCAGGGAAGGATTCCGATCTCTCGGACGGTTAAGTATGTATGCTTAACTATTAATTTTAATTGCAGTGTAACTTATTTTATTTAAACCTCATTATAGCTCAAATTAACGTGAACATTTTATATTTCTCAGGCTTTTTCAGATGGTCGTATGAAAAGTTCCGCGTGCCGATGGCCCCTGTCTATGGGGGATTTCCTGTGAAGTTTCGTACATACCTAGGCAACCCCATCCCATACGACCATAACATTAGTGCAGCAGAATTAGCTGAAAAGGTAAGTCATTATGCAACTGTAATTTAATGGTTACTTACTGTCTGACATGTAGAGCACACAAAAGTCAAATGATTGGGAACGACGGGGTCAGAGAATGTTCCTTTTCTGATTTGCAGACACAGCAAGCAGTTCAAGCACTCATTGACAGACACCAAATAATTCCTGGGAATGTCCTTCGAGCATTACTAGAGCGATTCCACAGCAGGCAAAAAGACAAATAAATATCCTTTTGAATAGCCTTTTGTTAGTTAAATGAAGCAGTTACTTGTTTTTAAGACAAGCTGTTTGAGTATTATCATGTGATCAATTGAATGTTTAACTGATTCCCGGTTTCTGTTATTTCACTATATTAGTACTTTTTCCACTCAGTTTGTCACAAACCAAGTACAGAAAATAAGGTAAATTGTAAAGGTGTCATAGCCTACAAGTGTCATTATAATGGTTCATGTCAAATGTGCAAATTGAAGACATTTGTGCATTGTTGTCTGATTCCACAATTGATTTGCACAAATTGTTCAAAGTTCCACTTGCAACAATTTCAAATTAAGAGGCCTTTCTTTTGTTTAACAACTGCAAATATTGGAACAATATAGCAATTGATATACAGGGAACAATATAGGTATGGAGACTGAGCCGTGTTATTTTCTTTCGTCTGTGTAGAATGTTTGCCTTTTGATTGAAATAATTATATAATTTCTTTCATTTGTACATTGTTGTATTATGTAGGTATGTACTGTAGCCTATGCACTTTTAAAACCTATTGGGGTCCATTGTCAGTGTGATTCAAGACGGAAATTATTTGTAATGTTACAATAAACATGTTTTAATGAGTGTTGCTGGTTACAAGTAATTCCTTTAAAAATACTCTTTATACACTGAACAAAAATTTAAACACAACATATAAAGTGTTGGTCCCATGAACTGCAATAAATGAAAACAGAAATGTTCTATATGTACAAATAAAATAAAAAATGTACATCGCTGTTAGTGAGCATTTCTTCTTTGCCAAGGCAATCTATCCACGTGACAGGTGTGGCATATTAAGAAGCTGATTAAATAGCATGATCATTACACAGATGCACCTAAAGGCCACTCTAAAATGTGCTGTTTTGTCACAAAACCCAATGCCACAGGTGTCTCAAGTTTTGAGGGAGTGTGCAATTGACATGCTGACTGCAGGAATGTTCACCAGAACTGTTGTTAATTTCTTTACTGTTGTTAATTTCTCCACCATAAGCTGCCTCCAACGTCTTAGAGTTTGGCAGTTCATCCAACCAGCCGCACAACCGCAGACCACATGTATAGTGGTGTGTGGGTCAGCGGTTTGCTGATGTCAACGTGAACAGAGTGCCCCGTGGTGGTGTGGTTATGGTATGGGCAGGCATAAGCTACGGACAACAAACACAATTGCATTTTATCGATGGCAATTTGAATGCATAGAAATACCGTGATGAGATCATGAAGCCCATTGTGAGGGCCATTTTTTTAAGGTGTCTGACCAACAGATGCATATATATTTCCAGTCATGTGAAATCCATTGATTAGGAACTAATTTATTTATTTCAATTGACTGATTTCCTGTAACTCAGTAATCTCTTTGAAATTGTTGAATGTTGCGTTTTATATTTTTGTTCAGTACTCTTAAATGCAAATGGAGCCACAGACAGCCATTTCAAGATACACTATTTGGGAACTCTTTAAGGAATACCTAGGATAGGATAAAGCAATCCTTCTGACCCCCCCCCCCCCCCTTAAAAGATCTTGATGCACTATTGTAAAGTGGCTGTTCCACTGGATGTCATAAGGTGAATACACCAATTTGTAAGTCGCTCTGGATAAGAGCGTCTGCTAAATGACTTAAATGTAAATGTAAGTGGTTTCAAACAGAATATACAATTTTCTTGAATAAAACCTCTGGGTAACTTTTCTGCACTAGTGGTTTTCAGGGTTGTAATGCTTCAATAAGAATGATCAAGTAATTATTTCTGGCATATACGTCAAATGTAACTAATGTAAAAGTTCACTGTAATGTGTAGCCTATGATAAAACCCATTTAGTGTATTTTTCTGTACTAAGTTGTTGAATAAAAACACTGCGCACTGATGCCAATCCAAAGGTGAGAATTACATAATATTTCCAATAAAGAATGATGGGATTTCTTCAATGGCTTTTGGGGATGTTTCTCAGCAGACAAACTCCATCACACTTACATCTCACAGTGATGAGCAACACCACGAACTCAGTGTTATACTACATTGTTACTACTCTTATGAACAAAGCGAAACTGTTTTGGTTTATCTGCAGAGATGCTTAGAGCTCAAACTCAGGCCTGCAAAGATCTGAGTAATGGAACATTGTTGGCATCCACATCACATATTGTACAGCTTATTTCAGTCCAGTACTGTTCAAGCCTCTTCAATAATGAATGAAGAGGTAAATTGCACCTATTATCTAGTATGTCATCATGCAGAATGTACATTTTACCCACACCTACCTATTTGCATACTGTATACACACAGTATTCAAAGCCAAGAACTCAATGCACTTAAATGTATCGGTGTGTAAATGTGCTGATCTTTTGTTCATTCACTGCCCATTCTGCAAACACTGCATTATATCAATAACAATGCTGTTGGAATGCTGTATAACCAGTGGCTCTAGTGAAAATATATGAATCATGGTATAATACATTACCATTATATCCATATCTTTAGAGTTGCATGCACATAATGTGACAACCTGTGTTAACAAAACACAAATTAACTAAGTGGAGGCTGAAAAAATGGCCACAGTGTACTTTATTAAATTAATTTAGGTACTTTGTGTTGCATTAGAATCAAATAAAAATTTACAAAAATCCAATATATACAAAAATGTCATGTTCTGTTTTTACTGTTCAATTTACAATAACATTAGTTTAATTCTGATTTAATGCAGTCCAAGCACTTCAGACTTTCATTACACAATGCAACTTAAAATACCAATAATTAACAGTTTTTTAGTTTTTTTGCATTTTTGTCATTTAATACATCACATACACCACACTATTTTAATCTGTATTACATCATATGTAACTGCCGTCTTGTGGCGGCGACCTCCAGTCAACAGACACCCTTCACAATCAGGACTCTGAGAGGAATGTTCTTTTAACATGTACATTTGCATACATTTATTTACAGTTATATAGTTTGTTTTTCAATTACTATTGTGATCTTCCATTTGCAACTGAGACACTAATGACATCTGTACACTATGCTTTAGAAGTTAACAAAATGGCATTCCTGTGTTCATTTGTTACTGTGCTTGTACTAATGTTATATTGGCTACAGTAGGGCTGGAATAGTATGATACAATACATCACTGCTATTTGTCTACATTACTAGTATCTAATGTTGATGAATACCTCAAAACAAAACTCAACCCCCAATAATGGATCCAAATCAATACATAATATTAGTAGTTCCTTTTGTTAGAAGTCTTCAGTATGACCTGCTACAAGAAAGACAATTTAATTTCCTGGGTCAAGGGTTCTCATTTAAACTGTGAGCTTAATAGGTCTATCTTGCATTGTGGATAATTATATAATAGTATAAGCACAGTAACTGTATAGAAACACATTGCTATTGGGCCGTGAACAGAGAACTTTGATAAACCTAGAGACCTCACACCACTTTGATCATCATAACCACAAAACCAGAGGACAAAAACAAATCCTTATGAGATTGAAAGAAATTAAACAAAAGCATAGAAATATTTTCTTAAGGCAAACGAAACAGATATAGGCCTAAGCAGCTTAAATAGTCACAACCATGAATTCCTCTTAAACAATGAAGCGGGTTTGTTGACAAGTGCATTTTCCTGTTGTCTCAGTCTGCTTGCTGATGCACTTACAGTGGTAAACAGAATAGCATCCACCATCAAAACACTGAACGCCTTATCATTTGTTTCACATTTGGATTTATGCTCTTGGTAAGAAGATCAGTACAGTATCATGTATCAATGACGTCAGAGGAGGGTATTCTGTTCAGAAACCAAGTTGAGGTAGGTATATGTACAATTTACACACTTTTTCAGAGATGATGATGAACAAGGGTAGTCTGAGATTCATCCCTGGATGTGCTAAAACATTTATTTATTTTTATTAGAGAATAAGACGCCTTCCTGAAAAGTGTTTCTGTATAGATGGGTTTTACAGATGGTGTAATAATAATTTCATCATTATCACCCACAAGACCAAAGGAGATTTTCCCACTCCGTTGTGACAACAGGGAATGTATTTTTGATGTACTAATAATGACTCTTTTGACCTTTCCTGACACTCTGCCCTATAAAAGTGACTGACACATATTCATATTTGACCCTAAGCTCAACACTACTTTTTTCTAAAGATAGAAATAGTAGAACATTGGCTAGATTGTAAGTCTCGCACAAGTCTCGTATTTTTACAGTGCCTTGCAAATGTATTCATCCACCTTGGCGTTTTTCCTATTTTGTTACATTAAAACCTGTAATTTAAATTGATTTTTATTTGGATTTCATGTAATGGACATACACAAATAGTCCAAATTGGTGATGTGAAATTTAAAAAATTTAAAACGGAAAAGTTGTGTGTGCATATGTATTCACCCCCTTTGCTATGAAAGCCCCTAAATAAGATCTGGAAGCAACCAATTACCTTCAGAAGTCACATAATTAGTTACATAAAGTCCACCTGTGTGCATTCTAAGTGTCACATGATCTCAGCATATATACACACACCTGTTCTGAAAGGTCTCAGAGTCTGCAACACCACTAAGCAAGGGGCACCATGAAGACCAAGGAGCTCTCCAAACAGGTCAGGGACAAAGTTGTGGAGAAGTAAAGATCGGGGTTGGGTTATAAAAAAAATATCTGAAACCTTCAACATCCCACGGAGCACCATTAAATCCATTATTAAAAATGGAAAGAATGTGGCACCACAACAAACCTGCTAAGAGAGGGCCGCCCACCAAAACTCACAGACGAGGCAAGGAGGACATTAATCAGAGAGGCAACAAAGTCCAAAGATAACCCTGAAGGAGCTGCAAAGCTCCACAGCGGAGATTTAAGTATTTATCCATAGGACCACTTTAAGCTGTACACTCCACAGAGCTGGACCTTACGGAAGTGTGGCCAGAAAAAAAGCCATTGCTTAAAGAAAATAAGCAAACACGTTTGGTGTTCGCCAAAAGGCATGTGGGAGACTCCCCAAACATATGGAAGAAGGTACTCTGGTCAGATGAGACTAAAATTGAGCATTTTGGCCATCAAGGAAAACGCAATGTCTGGCGTAAACACAACACCTCTCATCACCCTGAGAACACCACCCCCACAGTGAAAAATGGTGGTGGCAGTATCATGCTGTGGGGATGTTTTTCATCGGCAGAGACTGGGAAACTGGTCAGAATTGAAGGAATGATGGATGGCGCTAAATACAGGGAAATTCTTCAGGGAAACCTGTTTCAGTCTTCCAGAGATTTGAGACTGGGACGGAGGTTCACCTTCCAGCAGGACAATGACCCTAAGCATACTGCTAAAGCAACACTCGAGTGGTTTAAGGGGAAACATTTAAATGTCTTGGAATGGCCTAGTCAAAGCCCAGACCTCAATCCAATTGAGAATCTGTGGTATGACTTAAAGATTGCTGTACACCAGCGGAACCCATCCAACTTGATGGAGCTGGAGTAGTTTTGCCTTGAAGAATGTGGAAAAATCCCAGTAGCTAGATGTGCCAAGCTTATAGAGAAATACCCCAAGAGACTTGCAGCTGTAATTGCTGCAAAAGGTGGCTCTACAAAGTATTTACTTTGGGGGGGGGGGGGGGGGGGGGTGAATAGTTATGCACACTCAAGTTTTCTGTTTTTTTTGTCTTATTTGTTTGTTTCACAATAAAACATATTTTGCATCTTCGAAGTGGTAGGCATGTTGTGTAAATCAAATGATACAAACACCCAAAAAAAATAAATTTTAATTCCAGGTTGTGAGGCAACAAAATAGGAAAAATGCCAAGGGGGATGAATACTTTCACAAGCCACTGTAGAGGTGGTGTACTGGGTGAGTCCAGTGGGTGTTAATTTGGATGAGACTGACAGCAGTTGTTGTATCTGTACATTTTTCGCAATATACATGAATACTGAGGAAACCTATGTGGATATCACTGGATAAGGACACAGTCAGACACACCACTATTCTGAAAAACAAGACTCGCGTTGTCTATTTGTGGCCGTGACCCCAATAAATCATCAACACTGGGACTCTCACTGAATATGAAAGAAGCAGTTGAAAGCAAATAATGGGATGATAAAATCTCATGTTAACATGGATCAGATTGACTAAAGGAAAGCAACACAAGCTAAAGACGTGCAACGTGACATTGAGAGAATAATTTACTACATGTTTTATTGATGAGGAGATGGAACCAGGCCAAGTGACCTTCAATGATTGACTAGTTAATGATGAGCAATTCATTTGACCTCTTTAAGTGTATCATCAATAGCAGACCTAAATAAGAGATCCCAAGATAAAATAGAACAAAAGCACCAGTGTTGTGCCATTCATGATAATTTGCTCATTTCTAAGCCTGTGCTTTCTTGATTTCCCCCTGTGCCGTTTGGTTTCTGTCTTCATTGTAAATAAATAAAAATCTGCTTTTTTTAAATTAACCTTAAAACACAGACAGGTTAATGCAGGGGTGTTAAACTCATTTTGCCCCACAGGCTGCATTCGGTCTTCACCAAGGTCCGGAGAGGCACACTTAAAATTGGTTATATTTCCTCGCCGTCAAAGTTTGCTGAAAATTGCCCTCTATCCATCTCCTTTGGAAATGTTTATGCTCCCTGACTGTCTAGCTTTTCGGTGACTGTTCTGTGGTATGTTTTACTCAACTCCATTAAATATTCAGAAGTGAATGCCGCTACACGTTCAAGAGACTCTCTAAAAAGTTTTTTTTTGGTATTACATGCAGAAGCACTGGGTAAAATCATGTCCACAGCTCTGTTTTCTTGGAGTTGAGTTGGTGTAGAGCAGCATAAAGAGACTATAAATGTAAGTCCATTATCATTTCTACCGTTTCATATTTGTTGTTGTTGTTGCCATTTCAATGTCGATTGCGATTGTTTTTCCTCAGAAATAATTCTACATTTTTTATTAATGAAAATATATATATACACACTCCAACAGGCCGGATTGGAGGGGCTCGCGGGCCGGATCCATATGACAGCCCTGGGTTAATGAGAGAAACTCAAAACATAAGTTGTAATAAAACGTGTTGCACCATTTATGCTCATCCACACTGAATTCAACTCTGAAGAAGTAAACAGAGCTGTGGACATGGTTTTACCCAGTGCTTCTGCATGTATTACCCCAAAAAACATTTTAGAGAGTTCCTTGAACGTGTAGCGGCATTCACTTCTGAATATTTAATGGTGTTGAGTAAAACATACCACAGAACAGAAGGGAACAGACATAACTAAGACAATTTGTGTGATGTCGCAACAACAAGGCAAATGATGTGAAAGCAAATTAAACCAAGAATTTCCCACATACGAACGGATATGAATAATTAAAATAAGACATTTCAACAAAAACAATTCAACAAAAATTAATCTGAACCATTCAGTAGAGATTTCAAATCTTGCTCTAGTCGAAAACAACAGGCACATCTTTCTGGACTGATCCATGGCCTTTTCTCACTCTCACATTGAATATCATCGTTTCCTTCCCTCAATGTGCTCTGATTAATTCCACAGAAGTTTTGTGCTTGTTTTTTTCCCTCCTCCTTGTCACCCTCTTCTCTCCATAGTTCAAACGAACAAGACATAAAAAAGAAGCGCTTGTGACCTAGAACTGAAAGAGAAGCTACACACTTTCTTTTTTGTGAAGACACCTTTGCAAGATATTTGAAGATATTTTTAGATATCACATCCACAGTCATAGTGCCTGGGGCTTAAGTCAGAGCATAAAAGGTGAAATACTTGTTGTTTCCTGCTCAAAAGACCATCTTGACACCATTGATGTTGGATGTTGACAGCTACAATGATAGTGGTATACACCCTAGAATTGGTACTGATCTTGTGTTGAGTATAGGCTACAGCAGCCTTTCACACCATAGTGCTGAAGTGCATGTCTCTAGTTCATTGCACTACAATATATAGCTGCAGACAAACTGACCACTGATTGTAGCATCTACACATACCATCCTGCGCCATGCTTTTCCTCTCTTAGAAGCACGCATGAGCGCGCACGCATACACACACACTCACACACACACAGTTCCCCCCCCCCACACACACGGATGGCAATACACTTTTACATCAGTTAGGTAAAACGTAAAAAAGAATGCGGCATCTATGATGACAGTAGATCCTGCAGGTGCTTCAGTTATGAGAGTAGTTTGGCTGAAGTGGCTGCTCGTTTGTCTCTTATCCTCTCCTCCTCTCCGTACAGAACAGCACTATGTGGCCCAGCAGACTGATCCTTATCAGCCATATGGACGCATGGCAGCCCAGACCACAGCTGGACGAGGCTGGACTGTAAATAGGAGCTGCCAGGAAGGTTTTCTTGGCATGCCGCCTTTTATCCAGGCGAGAACAAAGATGAGGTTTGTCCTTCAGTCTCTCCACAATACACGAACATTCCGGTTTTATTTAGCATATAAACAGCATGATTACCATGTACAGTACTAAGCTTCTTCAAAGTAAATAGCAGTTCTGCCCTGCCTGAATCTACTAATATCCAGTTACTGGCAGTCACAGCCACAAAATCCAGTAGTTTCAGACCTTTTGGCACTAGGACAACATGGCTGATGAAATCAGATCAGAACTCATGGGCCAGTACACATGTAAAGTATGACAGACACAACGCCCTACTCATGTCGCTAATTACATCACGGACTACGCGTGTACTACTTTGTCACCTGTTTTCTTTGAATTAGAAATAACTAGAACCATCCTAAATATGAATCAGGACCATTAACTGACCTTTTTTTTCTTATTTTTGTTAATCAACACGTCCACTATATCAGGGGATATTACTTGTATCCTACAAATGTAAAGTACATATTTGCAGGTCTAAGATGTTGGTAATAGAAATTCATGTAAATATGAGATATCGTAGGTAAACATTAATATGTTATAACCTGTTACGAACCTTCATAAGGATCTGTTATGAAAGGGCATGATATCATTCATTAGAACACTGCTTTTATTATGATAGACTATTGGGCTACATTTTTTTATATGTGTGTGTTCGCAATGGCCTTTTATCAAATAAGAGATTCCCTGACGAACGTAAGTAAAATAAAAAAAAAATGTAAATACAATAACGACAACATCAACCAAATAAACCCAAAAAGAGGAACTCTGTTCAGAAAACATTAATATATCCCTCCGTCACATCAACTAATAAATTGTGTCTATTCTTGCCCATGACAATCAACATCATGGTTCAATGCTAATATGTAGAGTGAGTGAGAGAGCTAATAACTTATTATTGCCACAGTCCTGCTGTAAATCCAAGTTGATGGTCATCCTTTGTTACGGTTTTTCATTTCCAAGGATCCAACATCCAGGCATCCAACATCCAGGCATCCAACATCCAGGCAGTAGTGTAGGGCTACAACGTGGTCTCATACTCCAGGCGCTCCTGAACTGTAGTGTCATCTTTGTACTGGAGTCTGGGTGGCGTAGGGGAGCAGTCGATGGCCAGGATGGCCTTGCGTATACTCCTGTCCAATACGTGCCTTTCCCAGGCCGGATAGCGGTTCCGACACAGGTCTATTTTGATGACCGTCTCCTCGATGCGTGGGGCACGGGAGGACGGCGTGGAGGGGGCGGTGGGTCTCACCTGAAACACGGGCATGCAGCCGTCCCTCTCTGTGTATTTGCCGTCCCTGCCAATGGTGCCGTCCCCTGAGATGAGAGGCGCACCACGGTTGGATCTCAGCGAGTTGGTGGCCCCCTCGGCAGGCAGCGTGAAGGCAGCCGTGGGGTCGTCCAGCACGAGGCTGGGTGAGCGTCCGAATCGGGGCCCATTGGGGTGAAAGAAGGCGTAGTACATGAGCATGAAGACGATGCCGGTGAGGAAGCTGCTGAAGATGACACAGAGGGCGGGGACGGCGAAGGCGTCGGTGCTCTGAGGGACGCGGTACAGGTACCACAGGGCACTCAGAGCAGTGTTCTCCAACAGGATCACAAAGTAGTAGATGAAGAGCCTACACCGAGTACGACCCTCCTTCACATTAAACCAACTGAAGATGTAGATGATCCCCACGACCATGTCGAAGACAATCTCCTCCCACTTGGTGATGCAGAACTCGGTCTCACAGTGGACTATCCAGAAGGTCATAATGCACCAGTGGAGGACGATGAAGATACCAAAGTAGAGCTGGAACACGGAGGCGAACAGGGCGAAGGTGATGACCCGGGCGGCAATGGTGAAGAAGTGCCAGCAGAACTGGATGATGACGGCCAGGTAGCTGATTGGCTTCTTATCATCCCGGGAGTCTCGTAGGGCTTTCTGATAGGATGCCAAGGCCCAGGCCAGAGACACCAGGGAGGCAGCCGCTGTCATTCCTACGGAGACACAGAAAGGACAAAAAAAACTCATGAGATTCGCAGTCACATTCACAGGTATAACATAATCAGAGAGTATGGTAACCCAAACTGTTATAGACCTATATCCATCCTGCCCTGCCTGTCTAAAGTCTTTGAAAGCCAAGTTAACAAACAGATCACCGACCATTTCGAATCCCACCGTACCTTCTCCGCTATGCAATCTGGTTTCCGAGCTGGTCATGGGTGCACCTCAGCCACGCTCAAGGTCCTAAACAATATCATAACCGCCATCGATAAAATACATTACTGTGCAGCCGTCTTCATCGACCTGGCCAAGGCTTTCGACTCTGTCAATCACCGCATTCTTATTGGCAGACTCAACAGCCTTGGTTTCTCAAATGACTGCCTCGCCTGGTTCACCAACTACTTCTCAGATAGAGTTCAGTGTGTCAAATCGGAGGGCCTGGTGTCCGGACCTCTAGCAGTCTCTATGGGGGTGCCACAGGGTTCAATTATCGGGCGACTCTTTTCTCTGTGTATCAATGATGTCGCTCTTGCTGCTGGTGATTCTCTGATCCACCTCTACGCAGACGACACCATTCTGTATACTTCTGGCCCTTCTTTGGACACTGTTAACAAACCTCCAGACAGGCTTCAATGCCATACAACACTCCTTCCGTGGCCTCCAACTGCTCTTAAATGCTAGTAAAACTAAATGCATGCTTTTTAACCGATCGCTGCCCGCACCCGCCCGCCCGCTAGCATCACTACTCTGGACGGTTCTGAGTTAGAATATGTGGACAACTACAAATACCTAGGTATCTGGTTAGACTGTACACTCTCCTTCTAGACTCACATTAAGCATCTCCAATACAACATTTTATTTAGAATCGGCTTCCTATTTCGCAACAAAGCCTCCTTCACTCATGCTGCTAAACATACCCTTGTAAAACTGACTATCCTACCGATCCTTGACTTCGGCGATGTCATTAACAAAATAGCCTCCAACACTCTACTCAGCAAATTGGATGTAGTCTATCACAGTGCCATCCGTTTTGTCACCAAAGCCCCATATACTACCTACCACTGCGACCTGTATGCTCACGTTTGCTGGCCCTCACTTCATATTCGTCGCCAAACCCACTGGCTCCAGGTCATCTATAAGTCTTTGCTAGGTAAAGCCCCACCTTATCTCTGGCCACCATAGCAACACCCACCCGTAGTACGCGCTCCAGCAGGTATATTTTACTGGTCATCCCCAAAGCCAACTCCCCTTTTAGCTGCCTTTCCTTCCAGTTCTCTGCTGCCAATGACTGGAACGAATTGCAAAAATCACTGAAGCTGGAGACTTATATCTCCCTCACTAACTTTAAGCATCAGTTGTCAGAGCAGCTTACCGATCACTGCACCTGTACACAGCCCATCTGTAAATAGCCCACCAAACTACCTCATCCCCATATTGTTATTTATTTTTGCTCTTTGAACCCCAGTATCTCTACTTGCACATCATCATCTCCACATCTATCACTCCAGTGTTAATGCTAAATTGTAATTATTTTGCCACAATGGACTATTTATTGCCTTACCTCCCTACTCTTACTACATTTGCACACACTGTATATAGATTTTCTATTGTGTTATTGACTGTACGTTTGTTTATCCCATCTGTAACTCTGTGTTGTTTTTGTCGCACTGCTTTGCTTTATCTTGGCCAGGTCACCGTTGTAAATGAGAACTTGTTCTCAACTGGCCTACCTGGTTAAATAAAGGTGAAATAAAAAAAAATGAAAAAATTGAGAAAAAAAAACTACATGGGAGTAATGTGTGGAGGTTTTCCTTCCTGTAAAAGTCTGCCATGATGTGATGACTCTTTAATAGATACTGTACCGGTACGTATAATGTTTTCAAAGAGCAACGCAACACCAAACAGAACCGGGAGCCAAACAAACGTTTTTTTGCACCAAAACACAAACACAAGCACATTTGGGAGACAAACAACCCTTCAGGAGGAACTGCATAACATTATATATTCCTCCACTCAGTGACTCTCTGCAGTGCAATTAGCTCAATATGAAACCCATTCTTTTCCAAGCTGCCTGTAAAATACAGCAATTCACAAGACCCACTGGTGGCGTTTAGCTCTGAAATATCTGAACTGAGGGACTGTATTGTTGCTTTGTACTCAGTAAAATCCAGAAAAGATGGCTGTGGTGATGGCAGAGGTCCAGGGATCCCTGGCTGTAGGACACTGGGTTTGACACTGGGTTTCTCTGAGGAGCTGGGTGCCATGGTTCAAGTGCCAAGTCCTCATGGCGCTGGAGTGATCGTCCTCTATCAAGAGTGAGAGGAGACCATCTCCTGGACTCGATACCAGAGGGAGACAACAGCCTACACACGCACTTGCATGTACACACACACACGCGTGCGCGCGCCCGTGCTTGACCTCCCCAAGATGTCTCTACGCACACATACACACAATACTTTGGTCAGACAGACAAGTGCAAGAGGCAAAGAGCACAAGTGGACAGACTGAATTGACTGCATTTTACTATCTTTGTTAAATCCTATTGAATATATCTACTGTTTATTATTCCTCCGTAACCGCAGGTACTGCAGGATTTTGTTCCAACTAGGCACCACACCTAACCAACTGAGCTAATTGATCATTTCAGCGCCTAAATTCAACACGCCTGGTCTTCCAGGTCGGTTAAATTAAAAGCATGAAGTGCGAGGGTTGCTTACCCCTGCCCTAAGGATTCAATGGAAACTGTTTAGACTACAATCTGACTGTAAACACTGAAAGTAGGAGCAATAAGGAGGTTCATTGGCAGCCATTCAAGTTCATGCGACCCTTTAATCACATGGAGGAGGACCCCATGAATATCCTGGGATACATCCAAAATGGTACCCTATTCCATATAGCCCTCCAACTCAACTCTGGACCTGGAAGCCAGTTCCACTGTGTTCTTTCATTGTTGCCCTCTAATCAGGGACTGATTTTGACCTGGGACACCAGGTGTGTGCAATTAATTATCATGTAGAACAGAAAACCAGCAGGCTCCGGACCTCATAGGTTAAGAGTTGAATACCCCTGCCCTATATAGTGCACTACTTTTGACCAGAGCCCTATAGAGCTCTCTGCTGCCAATGACTGGAACAAATTTCAAAAATCACTTAAGTTTGAGACTTATATCTCCCTCATTAACTTCAAGCATCGGCTGTCAAAGCAGCTTACCGATCGCTGCAGCTGTACACAGCCCATCTGTAAATAGCCCATCCATCCATCCAACCAACTACCTACCTCATCCCCATATTTGTTTTTTGTTTATTTCTGCTCTTTGCACACCAGTATGTCTACTTGCACATCCTCATTTGCACATCTATCACTCCAGTGTTAATTACTAAATTGTAATTACATTGCCACTATGGCCCATTTATTTCCTTAGCTCCTTACTTAATTTGCACACACTGTATACACATGTTCTATTGTGTTATTGACTGTACTGTTGTTTATCCCATGTGTAACTCTGTGTTGTTGTTTTTGTCGCACTGCTTTGCTTTATCTTGGCCAGGTCGCAGTTGTAAATGAGAATTTGTTCTCAACTGGCCTACCTTTTTTTGGGGGGGAGCTTAATAATAAACCATGCTATTCAATCATGTGCAAATTAAAAGTGAGGAACAGTCGTTATTACGGGGCATGACAGCTACTTACTGTTTCCCATAAAGTGAGCCAGAGTCCGCTCAGAAAACACACTTACTCCATTGTTTTATTACATCCTCAAGAGCAAAGAGACAGTGAAGCAAACTGGGAAATGAATACTGGTCGAGCTGTGCCACATGACCCCAGTTTATCCAATAGTCTAGCGGGCCTGGCTGGGTGGACTAGCTCTTGATCAACCTGTGAGCATATTATTGTGACTTTAAAGGTTATAATTGATCAGACCACATTTTAAACTGAGATAATTACTATTTATTGCAACGCAGCTCCCTTGGCTCATCTAATAACAAAGAATTACCCACAAAGACATCTGGCAACAAGCTGTGCTCTGTCTGGTGGTAGAGCTGTCCCGGATTTTTCCGTTTTACTTTTACCAGAGATGGCTTTGATGATGGGGCACAAAATGAAATCCATACTTGACATTCTCTAGACCAAAGACTGTTGTGGGCAGGATACTTGTCTGTCTAATCTAGATCATGGATTATGATGTGACTGGCTGCTATGGACATTTTGGTCCATGTAGCAACAACCTCATACATAAATCAATTAATTATCCTGGAGCTGGATAAATAAATCCAGCTTCAAAAGTTGAAAATGAAAGCCTTCCAAACACCCTTTCAAATGTAAATGAAGAGTTTAGATGATAGAGAAAATATAGGACAACTTCAATGTATGTGCATATCAAAGCATCAATATCTTATTTCGAACCTCACTTAAAACTCTATGGCTCCTTGTGGATGGATATGTATCTGGAACCAATGTCAATCCTGTCACCTCACTCAAGGAGTCCTACAGTACAGCAAAGTGTTACCCAATTACCCTTTCTGTAGATACCCTTTGTGTAATGTCTCCCAAATAGTCCCTATGGTCTTAAGTGTAACTGCAGTATATGCATTACTTATCTCCCTGTTCCTGGCCTTTAACACCCAGGACCATTACAGTCAATTGCATTTTGTAATCAGACGTTAACATATGGCTGACTCCTGTGCTTTTTAAATTATTTTCACTTCAAAGTCAAACCGAGTCAGTTTGTTGAGAGAGACCACTCTCTCTTTTCCAGGATGTCAAAACTGGATGGCGTGATGTATACAGTAGAAATATGACCGAAAATCATTGTGTTCCTCCACTTCTGGCTACACAAAAAAATGCTATCTAGAACCAGCTGTCCCCATAGGAGAGCCCTTTGAAAAACTAGTTTTGGTTCCAGGTAGAACCCTTTTCGGTTTCAAGTAGAAGCCTTTTGGTTGTGGAAAGGGTTCTACCTGGAACCAAAACTAGTTTTTCAAAGGGCTCTCCTATGGGGACAGCTGAATAACCGTTTTAGGTTCTAGATAGCATGTTTCTGCGTAGACAGAAGTGGAAGAACGCAATGATGTTCTGTCATGTTCCTACTTTTTTCTAAGAGTGTATACAATACATTGAGCTGAGAGAATCAGATCAGTCTGTCTGTCTCCTTCTGTTTGTATGCCTATCAATAATATAGCTATGCCTTAAGCAGATGCTTTTTATCAACTGTATCTATCTACTATATTGATTGGCCTATCTATTTACATGTTTGTATTTTTTTGTCATTGATTAATAACAGTCTTTAACCCAGTTAGATGCAGGCCAGGCCATTAGGTGTTGGGGCGTGATGAAAGGGTTTAATGACTACTGTGTGGAGTGGGATGATTAACAGGCTGAGGCCAGGAGTGGCAGGGGACTGGGAGGGGGATGCCATTCTTATTCTGGAGCTTAGCCCTGTGCGTGTGTGTTTGTGCACGTTTAGTTTAGTGCATGCACGTGAGTGTGTGGGTGTGTGTCTGAGGAAGGAAGCAAAGCCCTTCCTCTGCCCACACACACACACACACACACACACACACACACACACACACACACACACACACACACACACACACACACACACACACACACACACACACACACACACACACACACACACACACACACACACACACACACAGCACATCTCGAGGAGAAGGAGGAGGGGAGGGAAGCTAGAGGAATCTGCCGGGCTGCCACAGTCCAGCAGTGTGCTGCCTGGCTACTGGGTAGTGTGATTTAACTGGTGATGTAATGCTCCTCCTCTCCTCTCACAGAAGCTTCAGTCATTTGGGAAAGGGGGCGGGCTGGGGACCAGGGAGAGGCAGGGTTACGTAAACCACAGCAGCATCACTGCAGCACTGGGGCTGCAATGTACCAAATGGCACCCTATTCCCTATGTAGTGCACTACCTTTAACCAGACTAGTGCACTATATTAAAGGGAATTGGGGGCCATTTCAGACAGCAAAGGCTTTGGCCAAAAGTACTATACAGGGTACTATATAGTATAAGCACTATGTAGGGAATAGGTTTAAATTTCAGATGTAGCCTGTGTGGAAATACCTGCTTCAGCAGCAGCAGCAGGGTCATTACTGTTGGCAGCACTGGGAAATGGATATTGTGGCAATAAAACGTTGATGAGTGTCTGCTTCCTGGTATACTGTACAGTTGAGATTTTTCAGTGTGAGTGGTTTTCTCCTCATAGACTCATGCCTTTGGCATTGTCACTGTGTTGCTGACAGTTTCTTTCACAGATTTGTCACTGCTTTTATAAAAAGGCAACATATGGTATTCTCACTGCAAGCAACAGAGCTGGATAACTAACTCTCTGGATAACTCTCTCATTGCTACTTTTAGTCAGTGAGTGAGTGGGTGAGTGAGAGGTGAATGTCTGTGGCCATGGCTGTATGATCAAAATAACACTTTTCTTAACCTCAGGGATTTTTAAAAAACTGCCAGGATTGGCCTTCTAAAATAAAATCAGAAGAAGGGGAGAGAGTCAGACATACTGCTGTGGTAAGGAAGAAGACATTACCTCAATGAACTTATCTAGCAGAGAGAGGAATGAAGACAAGTGATTTGACGAGCACACAGAGAGGGCCTGGGACAGGCCTGAAACAGCCTTATCAAATCCATTAACACAAGCTTATTTGGAAAAGGAAAAAGCAAGCTCTTCCCAACCATGGTGGGTTTTTAAATACATTGCCCAGTTCATCAGATTATAGGATGTATTGTTTTACCTAAATACTTCAGACAAATGAATGGTGTGTGATATGCCACTGGGTTAAATGGTTTCTTAAATCAACACAGAAGGTATGACTTGACATTTCATAAAGCTCTCCATGTTAGCTCCCTGTGATAGTGCAGTGTGTTGATGCAAGAGGAGGATTTTAAAACAATATCTCTCATTTCTCTTCTTCTTTTCCAATATGAGAGTCACCAAGTCAAATGTGATTGCATATTCAAGCAATAGGTAACCAACAGTGATGTACCCTTGACTTAGGACCGAGAGGGATTGCTGAATACCACTTATTTGTCACCTGGGATAGTACTTACGATTGCAGTGAGGATAAAGTAGATATAATTCAGGAAAAGTGCTGCAAGAAATACAGTCAAGCTGAAGAATTGCTCACTTACAGGTGTTGGTTAGATAGGCCTCCTGGAGAATATTTATTTTCCCAGAAAGGAAGTGTGTCACTCTGACAGAGTGTAATAGAGGAAAAAGCTGACGACTGATGAGTTCTGGCTCACTGCTAGTGTGGGCTAAAACCACAGTAGCTATGGCAACTTCACTTAGAGAGAGAGAGTGGTAGGGAAATATAATGAGAACGAATGAGAGAGTGAGTGAGAATATGAGAGAGAGAGCAAGAGAGAGGGAGAGAGAGAGTTTGAGAGGAAGAGATAGAGGCCTCTATTTTTGGCTGGCGTTAAGGACGGCACTAGTGTCAAACGCACATTAGTTTGCAATTTCGTCATGTAAAAACTTGCGCACTGGCATTTTCCAGCCATAACGCCGGGTTCGGCAATTTACCTGTCTTACATGAGCTCGCTTGCGCTCAGATGGGCAGGGTGGAAATATTTGAGGTGTGTCCTTGAAGACATGATCCAAAGTGCTCATTTCAGGCAGCGCTGACAGGGATATTTAAGACCAACTGAAAGCTGGTTTTAGTGGTAACACAGTGTGTTATGGCATGAATTTTGACAGCGGAAACGCAGCCTATCTAGCCGTGACGTACACTGCACATGGAACAAGATCAGTGGTGTAAAGTACTTAAGTAAAAATACTTTAAAGTTCTACTTTTACTTTTACTTCACTACATTCCAACAGAAAATATTGTACTTTTTATTCCATACATTTTCCCTGACACACAAAAGTTCTCGTTGCATTTTGAATGCTTAGGACAGGAAATTGTCCAATTCACACACTTATCAACAGAACATCCCTGGTTATATCTGTCTCTGATCTGGTGGACTCACTAAACACAAATGCTTTGTTTGCAAATTATGTCTGAGTGTTAGTGTTCCCATGACTATCCGTAAATACATTTTTAAAAACACAAATTGTGGCATCTTGTTTGCTTAATATGAGGAATCTGAAATGATTCATGCTTTTACTTTTGATACTTAAGAATATTTTAGCAATTACATTTACTTTTGTTTATTTAATAAGTATATTTAAAACCAAATACTTGTAGACTTTTACTGAAGTAGTATTTTACTGGGTGACTTTTACTTGAGTCCTTTTCTGTAAAGGTATCTTTACTTTTACTCAAGTATGACAATTGGGTACTTTTTCCACCACTGAACAAGAGTGACCTAATGTGCTTTTGGTGCCTGTATACTTCGTATTTAGAAACATAAAAAAACAAGTCTTTTTTTGTCTGCAGATTGCAATTGCGAAGTAGTCAAGACTGTCGATAACAGGTTTGGCTCCCGAGACCGCTGGAAATAAATCTTAAATCACCAAAATGTATTAAAATATTAAGTTTGAGAGGAGTAAAACAGTGAGCTGACTGTTTTATCTATGCATTGTAGGCAGGCCCACATTATTTTAGCCAAGCAGGTCCCGTTTTGGATGTGCGTGAAACCCTCCATAGTCTGCGTTGTTTTAATATTATATGCCGACATGGAGAAATGATGGGGCCTGTAAGTGTGACATAGCCTATTAAAACAAGTTGTTGTTTTGTTTAGAATTTGATTAGAATTATTCACCTCTTTTTACGCCTTATCAATAATTAATTTAATCTTGCTTATTGACAATGTTTGGCATGTCCACGCTCAGCCATAATGTAATTTACAGTAGGCCTAGCCCATATATCAGTGTGAATGCTATTGAAGCCATGCAATTACTTAGAACAATGTGGACTGCAAATGGGTTCAAGTTAACATATTTAGCAAAGATAGGTCTACATTTTGTTGATTCATTTCTGTAAGTCATTTAACAAACTAACATTGGAATTGAAGTTGATCCCAAGACAATACATAAAAGACCGTAATTACACAACTTGAAGCAACCACATATTTCGCCATGGAGCATGTTCTGATTGGCCAGTAAGGGGCAAAGCCTAGACACACCCACAACTTGTTTATTCGTCAAAACCCATCCCGATATTGAACAACCATATTTTCATGTATTTTTATAGAAAAGTGTTAATGAGCTAAACTGAATGGGGGACTAAAATGGTTAGGTCAAGCGAAGGTCAGCGATGTCACATGGGAGTGTTTTAGGTGCTCTATAAATCCGCCATAATGTCCTCAAGTCTTGGTGAGCCGAGGATGGGATTTTCAGAGCAATTAACTTACCCCATCAATCCATCCACATTTCTCTGTCCCATTGTACTATACCAGCCTGTGAATATCAAATGGAAGAAGAGGAACCTATAAATACACTCTCTCTTCTTCTCCCAAGGCTCCTAGACTCAGAGTAGCTACAGTGATTAACATCCTGCATTATGTGCATTTTCCACTTGTAAATCTTATGCAACTCCCAGAGTATGAATAGAATTGTTTTGAAATGATGGCTGGAGAGAGACTGACAAGAGGAAATACAACCGAGTGACTACATCCAGAGACTCGTCAGCATCCTCTCCATTGTTTTCTCTCCCTCTCAAGCGCATCACAGATTTTTACAAACCCTCCTCGCCGCTAACGTCAGAGGAGGTCCAATCTTCTTTAGCGCAGCAGAAAGAGCATAAGTGCCTCTAAAGTGCAGCAAATCCTCTACTTTCCGCGGCTCAGCACAGCAGAGGAGAAGGTAGAGCAAAGCAAGGCTATGGAGTTGTGGGGACGATGGACAAGGGGAAGACTTGTGATAGTGTTCAAGCCTACAGCAGACCTGGAAGCCCTCCACTGGTCTAAATGTGGCCAGCCTTCTTCCCCCCCTGCGTGCGTTTGCTTGTGTGTGTGTGTGTGTGTGTGTGTGTGTGTGTGTGTGTGTGTGTGTGTGTGTGTGTGTGTGTGTGTGTGTGTGTGTGTGTGTGTGTGTGTGTGTGTGTGTGTGTGTGTGTGTGTGTGTGTGTGTGTGTGTGTGTGTGTATCCGAGCATGAGGCATGCGAGGTGTGTGTGTGCCAGTCCAGCCAGTGTAATTAAACATGATTCATTGCCCCGGAGAGAGAACCACACTCTTTCTGTACTTAACATTACATTAGGCCTGCATTTCTAAGAGCAGACTTTACATTGATGTGCTTCTGCTTACACTAACAAATAAGTATTCAACACAGGCCTGGACCACAATAGAACACATGGGTGGTGGTGTCCTTTTAAACCGTGGTATCCCAACTTGGGAAACCCTAACAGTGCAATGTGACTGATTTACAACAGACAGAGACAATGAATGGGAATAGTGGAGGATGGAGAGAGTATGTGAAAGTGTGGTTTCAGGAAGTACATTGGATGGCCTGTGTATTTACAGTATGTGTATAGTGGCAGATAGATGAGGTGAAAGGGAGAGTGTTAATACAGGGTGTGGTTCCAGCCAGTACCTTGGACGGCCTGCAGTTTGTGGGTCTGGATGATGATGCAGAGCTGCAGGACCAGCTGAGGAGCGCTCTCCAGGAAGGTGGCCAGGAGGTGCAGCATGCTGACGTCAGCAAACTCATACACCATCCTCCAGTAGAATCTCCAGCGGTCATGGTCCCCACTGCGCCGGCTCCGGATGCCCAGGTAGATGGCGTGGAAATACCTGGAACAAAAGGAAACAATACAAAACAATACCTTGTCAAAAAGTTTGGATCCATTGGCGTAGCAGCTAATGTGCTACCCCTCGACTCCACAGTATGACCCCCTTTGGTTGTGCATGTATATGGAGAGTCATATCATATTTGTGTTTATATGTGCCACTCAAATGTGTTTCATCCATTTTCATATTCTAATCCTATCTAGAATGAATTTCACCAAGTCGAACTTCGAAAATTGTGTCTTACAGCTCCTATCCAACAGACTGCATTCAGCAGTAAGAGGGTTTCTGATGTTGTGTTGGGTTAACCTGTGTGTTAGCTATGCCTAAGGATGCACATGAATTTGATGTGAATTATTTAGTGCTATTGCAGTTGATTCTGTGAATACAGACATAGTGTGGCTGTAAACAATAAACACAGAGAAAGTGATGTCATTGTTACATAACTTCAGCTTGGTATTGTAGCTAGAATAATGATTATGATACATTTAAGTCCCGGGGGGATGTGGTACTGTGTATGGCAAATATACTACGGCTAAGGGCTGTTCTTAGGCACAAAGCAAAGCAGAAAGACTGGACAAATTCCTTAGCCGTGGTATATTGGCCATATATCACAAACCCCCGAGGTGCCTTATTATTATAAACTGGCTACCAACGTAATTAGAGCAGTAAAAATACATGTTTTGTCATACCAGTGGTATCAGCCAATCAGCATTCAGGGCTCTAACCTCCCATTTTATAAGTACATTTAACCTGTCATTGCAAATTATTAAATAAATAAATACCGATTGTTTTCTAAAGGTGGACTTAATTGTTACACAGTGAAAATGTCTCAAGTGGCACTTAAGATTAGTTAACCTCAGCATTGGCAGAAACAGCTATCTGCTTGCTTGTTCTAGGGTGAGTTCTAAATGGCACCCTATTCCATTTATAGTCCACTACTACCCATAGGGCTCTGGTCAAAAGTAGTGCACTATAGGGAATATGGTGCCATTTGGGACTCAGAGCTTCAAGTGGATGGAACATCACTTTTAAGCTGCTAGCTATTCCCAGGTAATTAACTACATCTATATTTACAATGCTAATCTAACCATTTAAACATAAAGGCTTGAAAGAGCTTATTTCGCAAACATACACTTTTACTGTCAGAGAGACATGCGCAGAATTAAGATGAGGCTAGCTATTGACTACAGCTCCACCAATCTATGAAATCCTCACACACACAAAAATAATATGCTCCACTGGCAGTCTGGGCAACCGTCCAAACATAACCGTCCAGAATCTACCGGCTCACCACAGGGCTATTTGAGTACAGCACCGTACACTGCTTCTACTACTCCATTACCTGAGAACATGTTCAGGGGAGGCCGACATGGTGACCAATTAGTGTTTTTGTGCCCCTATAATTTTTGTAGCTCTCTACATTAAGAGCACGGATATTAAACTAATTTTGTCACAAATAACCACATACAAGTGCCACATCTGTAAAGTTAATGTGGAAATTATGGAACTGCAGTTGGATGTTTTCGCAAAACTGCTGCTTTCAAACTTAGTGTAGGTGTAAGCTTTGACTGATGATACTTTCCCTCAGTGCCTCATTAAATGTGGATTCTATGCAACACCATTTTGAAAGGACTGAGGTTGAACACTTAGATTTTGTTTATACATTTGTACTTATCACTACATCTCATCTACGATTGTACCACATTTATCACATTTATATTTCCCTAGCAGAAATACTACTACATCTGAACAGTCAGTGTTGCACATTTAAGTGATATCAATTAAAGGTTTCTTAAGATGAGTTAAACTTTCTATGACTCTGTGTAGGCCTTCAAGTCTCCAGGGTTAGCTAGCGATTATTAGGGTAACTGCACTTCAGAGGTTTCTAAGAATCACATTTCTGCTTTAAAACAGAACACAGTAGACAGGATGCTTATGAAATTCTGACTTGGGTAACGGTCTTTGCTAAAGGTCTAATGACTGAATATGGCCCTAATGAAACGTAGCCAGACTGTGAATTGATACACCGACTGATCCAACTCCTGTTTTTCCAGGACGCAGCTACTGAGGAGCCCTGAATTTGTCTCCAAGAGAGGCCCTGCCTACTGGCACCTGAGTTGTATTCATTTGGCCCCAAACAAAGAAAGAAAAGGACTGGAGCAGGGAGCAACTTCCTAAACTTGGACAATAAGAAGCACTTGTTTTCTGTTTTCAATTGATGAACGCTTTTTTTTAAAATGCTACGCTGTGCCCTAATGTATACGACCCTGCCAGCCCTGTCCCAGCACCAGTCCTGCCCCGCGGTGCCAGATGCCCCATTCCCAGGGTGTGTCTGGGGTCCTCACACAGACACATTATCCCCCTAACCCACCTAGGCACACAGCCAACCTACTCACGCTCACAGGCAACAGAGGTAAACCAATAGGATCCGCCCCTTTTTTCCTGTTTTCGCCTGAAATGACATACTCAAATCTAACTGCCTGTAGCTCAGGCCCTGAAGCAAGGATATGCATATTCTTGGTACCATTTAAAAGGAAACACTTTGAAGTTTGCGGAAATGTGAAAGTAATGTAGGAGAATATAACACAATAAAACTGGTAAAAGATAATACAAAGAAAGATCTACCGTTCTTTTGTATTTTTTTTGTACCATTATTTTTGAAATGCAAGAGAAAAACCATAATGTATTATTCCAGCCCAGGTGCAATATAAATTTTGGCCACCATATGGCAGCAGTGTATGTGCAAAGTTTTAGACTGATCCAATGAATCATTGCATTTCTGTTAAAAGATTTGTTTCAAGACTGCCCAAATATGCCTAAATTGTTTATTAATAACGTTTTATGTTCAAAATTGTGCATCCGTCTCAAACAATAGCATGGTATTCTTTTACTGTAATAGCTACTGTAAATTGGAGAGTGCAGTTAGATTAACAAGAATTGAAGCTTTCTGCCAATATCATATATGTCTATGTCCTGGGAAATGTTCTTGTTACTTACATCCTCATGCTAATCACATTAGCCTACGTTAGCTCAACCGTCCCCTGTATTATGACATGAATGCACTTCAAACCCAAATGCTTAGTCTCAGTCTTCAGCTACCATAAATCTTTGTTTTTAACGGTTGTAGTACTAAGTCAAAATATTCCCAAGTATGGTTTTTGGCGCTAATGATTTTATTTTGATGTTTGTACAATCAAATCAAATGTTATTTGTCACATGCTTCGTAAACAACAGGTGTAGACACAGTGAAATTCTTACTTACAGGCCCTTCCCAACAATGCAGAGAGAAGGAAAATAGAGAAATAATACAAAAGTAATAACACATAATAATAAAAGTAATAATAAATACACAATCAGTAATGGTAACTTGGCTATATACCACTTCCGTATTAGCCATGGTAATGGTACTTCCTGCTTGAGTTTTGCTTGTAAGCAGGAATCAGGAGGATAGAGTTGTGGTCAGATTTGACATATGGAGGGCGAGGGAGAGCTTTGTACGCGTCTCTGTGTGACGTAAAGGTGATCTAGAGTTGTTTTATGCTGGTTGAAATGAGATAAGACATTAAAATCACTGAACACTAGGAGCATCGCATCTAGATGAACATTTTCTAGTTTGCTTATGGCTCTATACAGCTCGTTGAGTGTGGTCTTAGTGCCAGCATCGGTCTGTGGTAAATAGACAGCTACGAAAAATATAGATGAAATCTCTCTCTGTAAATAGTATGGTCTACAGCTTATCATGAGGTATTCTTTGTATTTGTTAAAAATATATATATATACATTACCAGTCAAAAGTTTGGACAAACTTACTCATTCAAGGGTTTTTCTATATTGTAGAATAATAGTGAAGACATCAAAAAACATAATGTTAACTTTCACTGCTATGCGGATGACACACAGCTGTACATTTCAATTAAACATGGTGAAGGCCAAAAATTGCCCTCGCTAGAAATTGGAACCTATGATGTACATTAATTGAAATGATTAGCTGTATATTAGTCCTCTGCTGATTCATTAGACTAGTATAACAATGTCTGGCATGGAAGCTCTACATAATCTACATACATGCATGATTATGATAGTGGTGAAGTATTATGCAAACTACAATAATACTTCCCTCCTGCCCTGTCAATGATCCAATGACCTATTCATGATTTATCAATCAAAACAGGAATACTCTTACTGGTGTGTGTGCTAGTCAAGGTCCAGGTCTGCACTGGGGAGTCTCAGTGGAATCTTCCTGCCTGACCTTCTCAATGAATGGGCTCCAGGCCCTGAACAGCATAATGATGCACCCCACCCCATCCCCTTAACACTGCCATGAAGACAGAACGGACACTAGCCCTCCTCACTTACTGCTCCTCCACATTGTCAAGGCTAATTTAGAGATCATCTCAACAGATTACTGCTCACATGTTCTCTCGATGAAAAACAAAGCTAATCTTCCAGGTTGATCCAGGACACTACCATGATGAAACACTGTGCAATACCATAGAAGCAAATAGTACTGCAGTACTGAATTAATGGACATCAGTAGGACCATTTGTTTGCTATTTCCTTTGAAAACATATCCCGCTCATGGTAACTACCCATTTCATATCATCCCCAGCACCAAGCCCCCCAGTATGTGAAACGCTGGTTGTGGCTGGATAACTGGATGGGTAACTGGCCTCTGGATGATGTTATTCCTGCAGCGGAGAGCCGGGGCTTTGCATGGTGTGGTGATAATCGCCATTCTAAATGGGATTAGCCAAATGTTGCTGTGCATCCTTCCCTGAAATGGGATTATTTCTACCACTCAGCCAATGCCAGTCTGAAGAGTGGCTCAACAGACGTGCATAGAGCAACAATGCCTGTGGATGGGCCCATAGCTTACTGTACAGTGTACACACAACACGCCTGCCTGAGTAGACACCCATAATACAATACACACAAAGCAGGACTGCGTCTATGTTTGAGGGCTGAGCTAAGAAACACTGACGTTGTACAAATAGCACCAGACTAAGAAACGTGTTGATGACAGGCTCCACACAGGGCTGTGCGACTGACTGACTGTGTGAGGCGTGCAGGACAGAGAAGCATCCTCACAGGCCATGCATGCCAACTCACAGGATCAGTGGAGACCGAGCTCTGATAGCTCTACCAGCTCAGACCTTTGATCACCGTATTTCAAATCAGTAGGGATTCCTAAGAGTCTCCTAAAAACGTCTGTTTGCTCCTCTTAAGCATCAATCTCTCCAGCTTCTTTTAAGACTGGCCAATGAAGATTATTGTAAAGTATACTCCCACTCACTGCAAAGGCAGTTATTTGTTTGATTCATTTCTAGATACTGTATATATGTCTTAGATATGATTCCTTGCTGTGACACAATACAAAACAATCAAGTTATTGTCTGTTCAATGTTTCTATCAGTCCTTGAAACAAACTAAACAATGTCATAAAACACATACGCAATTCTCAAACATAACAGCACAAATGCTTAATCAAATACTTGTCTAGTTTTTCCATGTCTCTCATTGGCTTTTAATAACCATGATCGTGCTCATTAGGCACCACACAGGAGGAAACATTTCTAAACCGAGGAGGAGCTACTTGAACTTGTCTAACAAGAAAGCTCATCTTCATAGGTTTCCTGCTGTCTCGTGCCTCATTTTTTTATCCGTTATTTTACCAGGTAAGTTGACTGAGAACACGTTCTCATTTACAGCAACGACCTGGGGAATAGTTACAGGGGAGAGTAGGGGGATGAAAGAGTCAATTGTAAACTGGGGATTATTAGGTGACCACGATGGTTTGAGGACCAGATTGGGAATTTAGCCAGAACACCAGGGTTAACACACCTACTCTTACAATAAGTTCCATGGGATCTTTAATGACCTCAGAGAGTCAGAACACACGTTTAACGTCCCATCCGAAAGACGGCACCCCTACACAGGGCAGTGTCCCCAATCACTGCCCTGGGGCATTGGGATACTTTTTAGACCAGTGGAAAAAGTGCCTCCTACTGGCCCTCCAACACCACTTCCAGCAGCATCTGGTCTCCCATCCAGGGACTGACCAGGACCAACCCTGCTTAGCTTCAGAAGCAAGCCAGCAGTGGTATGCAGAGTGGTATGCTGCTGGCAATGAATGAGCACGACCCAAGATTGGTGCGTCCTGTTTGTTACTTTTCATGCTGCTGGCCTGGGCCTCTGGCTCTGTTCTAATGAACACGACCCAGGTTAGTTCGTCCTGTTTGTTACTTCTCATGCTGCTGGCCTGGGCCTCCGGCTCTGTTCTAATGAACACGACCCAGGTAAGTTCGTCCTGTTTGTTACTTCTCACGCTGCTGGCCTGGGCCTCTGGCTCTGTTCTGTTTGCTGTTTCTCTGTGGGTTCTGGGGCCGTTGGCGGTGGCTATTCTGTTCTCTCTCTGTGTGACAGAGCTGCTCTCCCGATGGCTCTATCCTTCATGTCTCACTGGTTCTGGCATCATACTGTAGGGTCCAGCCTCATCCCCTTCATCACTGTCTAATTTTACTCCATCCCTCCCCAGCCATCAGTGGCCCAGTGTGGTTATCACCCCCGTTCCCCCGCACATACACACTCCCACTCCCACTGACAGCTCCAGAAACACACACAGGCGCGCACACTTTCTCCCAACCAATATATCTCTCTCCTGCCAAAGCCTCATCTATTCCCCAAGCTCTGGGTCCTGTCAATCACCTCCAAAAGAACCAGACCACACTACACTATCTTTTAAAACGTTATACTGTCTGTGTTTGTGGTGTGTGTGTGTGTGTGTGTGTGTGTGTGTGTGTGTGTGTGTGTGTGTGTGTGTGTGTGTGTGTGTGTGTGTGTGTGTGTGTGTGTGTGTGTGTGTGTGTGTGTGTGTGTGTGTGTGTGTGTGTGTGTGTGTGTGTGTGTGTGTGTGTGTGTGTGTGTGTGTGTGTGTGTGTGAAATCAAGCCACTCAGACATTTCAACTGGTGATCCCATCTATACAGCACTGTATAGTCAAATATCTAGTTCAGACAGTCTCAAGTATTGAGTGACACTCATCTTTCACAGTTGGAGAGCACTTCACCTGCTAATGGTTGCTGGAGAATGGTAACTGGTCAGTGGAACAAGCCTTTGCTTTTATGGGGGAGACTGAGGTGGAAAGAGCCAGGCTCTGAGGTTGACTGGCAGAGACAGGCTACAAGCCCTGGGAGACAGAAACACCATGGAAGAAAGGAACAGAACAGGCAATGTCCCAAATGGCACCCTATTCGCTATATAGTGCAGTACTTTTGACCAGAGCCCTATGGGCCCATGTCCAAAGTAGTGCACTATGAAGGGACTATGGTTCCATTTGGGACGCAGTCACAGGCTGAGGCTGCAGTGCCGGAACACGCGTGATCTTTAAGCGCTCCCTCCGTTGCTAAGCACCACCCTCACCATCAGCTGCATGTATGCAATCCTCTCTAGAGGTCTGTGTTTCTATAGTGAATTATACTGTATAGTGGCACGATTTCATGCATCCACTCAGGACCCTCGGGGTAACGCAGAGACAGCAAACACTCATCATAATTACCAACACGGGCTTGGTTTGCAAGGACTATTTCCCTATCGATCTGAATGCCATTTTGATTGGTAACCACAGCAACCACTTTACCTCTACCGTCGTATTCATGAGGATTTCGATACAGCCAGGAGGAGAAGTGTGGAGGGAATTTCCATCTCTCACAGTAAATCAAAGCTTCACCGCCACATCACTGTTGACCAACTAAGTCTGCTAATTACTGCCTTTTCCTGCTTCTCATTGTCAATCAGAGAACATCAGGGAGAGACACACTACAACGAGACACACTGCACACTACAACCGTGGTCGCTGCAGTCAATTAGAAGACCAGGGTGAGATCACAACACAGAAATACTGCACCTCTAATACTACTAATCCTTTAAAGCTAAAATCCTTAGGTTCTACATCCATTTTTGGTTGATTCTTGAAGAATATAACTTATAAATGCCTAATAAGCTTAGTTCAACTGTCGTACCTCATCAAAACCCAAAATATACATTTGTTTAACTCCAACGTTTGTAAACAACATTAACATAAACAAACAGTGTATAAACTCAAAACACGTTTAAAACTATTTGATACAATGGATGGTCAGTCATTGCATCCATAGCTCTGTCTCTGAATTTGAGAGTGGTTACATTACCCCTTAGCTTTTTAGTGAAACCGGGGTGGGGACAATGCTTTGTTATTGTTTGAATTAAGGATTATATCTTTAAGGTCTGTCTGTCTGTCTGTCTCTGTGTGTGTGTGTGTGTCCCTCATGGCTCAATCAATGCCTCATGGAGCCGGAGCCAGCGACTCCCCAGCCTGCAGCTCAGCCCAGTCCAGTCCTGCCTCCTTCCCATACATGATGAATGCCTCCTGTGCCGCTGACAAGAGGAACCCAATCAATTGAACCTTGTTATTCAGCAATTATCAAAGGACCACTTTTTCTGCTTGATGCCCAATGAAGAAGGTCAATGGGATTCACCGCCATAAATAAAACTCTCGCCGGGATATTATTGTGCACTAAATTCTTGACACAGCCATATTTCTTGCATTTACCAGTCACAGCAGACACATAGGTTCCAGGCTTATAGCCATTGACGGTCTGGAGGTAGAATGTCACAGAGAAAACCTTGAGTGATTGACAGCCACACTTGATGTTAAGGATGCACCTGAAGCATAAACTGGACGGTGGAACCAGATGGCTTGTCACTCCAGTCTTTAAATGCAATCCATTAAAATAATACAGTACGTCACCTTCAATTGTTTTCATCACCTAATAATGGGTTCACTTGGTGGCACTGTATGCCATCCTGTCATTTAAAATCCCATTCACTTTATCAGTGGATGCATACAAGATAAATAAATCCTGCAGTTCTGTGGACTGGACCTCATAGTTCTCAACACTATTCCCACCAGTATTCCAGATCGATAGTCTGTAGCGTTTTCATGTTTTGTCCAAATGTGTCTTATCTATTGACAGAAGGACAGCCGTCGCAGTATGTGTTCAGGAGGACGAGGAGGAGGTAGAGGAGGAGGACGAGGACAAGGAGGAGGACAAGAAGGAGGAGGCAGTAACCATGAAGCCACGGAGAGCCATGTTGTCAGTCAGAGAGCTGGCTGGGCTGCCTGGGCCTCTGTCAGACTGCTCTGCATGCCAGGACCCACAGATGCTATCACTGCTATGTCACAGCGCATAAACTTCAGTCTACACTGAGCCCTATTCAGAGAGAGCGGCATGTAACTGTGACACTCTCCAGTGAGGCAGATAGAAGCCCAGCCTAGCACAGCCCCTCCTAGCCTGAGAATCAGCCGGCATAAAGGGGCTCTGCTGTCAGTGCTTTGCCTCCTGGACACATTGAGTCAACACAGGCACACAGGCACACACACATACACACTGCTCTACAAGGCATCCTCCTTTCCAGTTAATGTGTCCCTCATTAGGCACATGGAGAGCCTGTCCCCTCAGGTCAGACTGCCCATAGTGCTGAGTGTGGACTATGGGTGCTTCAGCACAATCGTCATACTGTATGGGCCACATTACCAAACTGTACAGATACTGTACTCTTATACCTGCAAATTTCCCTCCAATACCCTCTCCTCTCCCTCCATGTTATCATCCCAATTAAAATCCCTGAAACAAAATGGCTGAGTGTGTGAGGTGCAGCGTGCACATGGCATATGCACCCAGAGCAGTGCACACATGAGTAACCTAGAAGATTACATTCAGCCAGTAGTGACATCCAGGCATGTCCAGCAGCCGTAAGCCCCTCTCTCCCGTGGTTCCTCTGAGATTCACCCTCAAGGTGCCAAAGATGTTCCCCCTCTCTCTCCTGTGGCCGTTTGGTCTTGTTCATATTTTCTTGGTTATAGAGGACTAGATTTGAGAACATTTTATCGCCAGTAAAGATTAGGATTAGAAGATCGGTGAAGATAAGCAAATAATCCCAGTTGAAATTCATGCAGAGATGGAATCTATACTGAGGCTAGCAAATAGAGGTGTCTAATGCCTATGGTCCTGTACTGTACAGCCATTAAGTATAACATCACGTTATAGTAGGTACAATACACAGGGTTACGCATAGACACTCACAGTTTCCATTAGTTTCCAAAGCATTTATGGCAAACAGGCCTCCCTGAAAAGCACTTTTTTTTGCTGTGCAAGCAATGATTCCTAAGACCAGAGGGCAATTTGTCACTAAAGCAATGTAACAGATGGCCCAAATTTGTAACTGTGGTATTGGCTCTATGACAAATAGCTGGGCTATTGAGATCTTTTGGTGCAACCTGCAGAATCTTAGTTTGAAAACAAAAAGAAAAATCCTTGTTTCTTACATCTTCTTCCCCCTTGCCACTAACTTAATACTGCTTAAGGTTAATTTGAATAGCTTCCGATGGTACTACATTAAACACTATCGCATAGACTAACTCCTCTACATCCAATGTGGCTTATGAGCATCTACTGGACTCAAGAGTTGAAAGTTGATGATTACATTTACATTACATTTAAGTCATTTAGCAGACGCTCTTATCCAGAGCGACTTACAAATTGGATCACTGAGAGCATCCGTTTCGTACAGCAGTACATATATCAAAAACATCTGACACTTAATTATCCAAATTCATCGCATTAACATTTGTTAACTCAATAATAATAACAATAATTATGCATAGAACACCAGTATTTGAACTACACATAAAACACACATGGATTTGAGTCTTAAATACAAATACAAACCACATAGGGCCTACTGTATAATATCTTCATGCTTGGTATGCTGCATTTAACATTTAGTGATGTTTGACTATGGATGCAGGGGGTTTTGTGTGCGTGCTTATGGATGGTCAACCGAATACAAAAACGCTTATTAAACCCAGATGGATGGACCCGGATTCCTCTCCAAATCTGCCTTAACACTCGTTGTAATCCCAGATATGAGATATCAGGCCAATTCATTTCCTCAGGGGGGTAATGATAGAGATTAAAGAGATGAGAACACCTTTTGGTGCTTGCGCTGCTTTGGCTGGCTGAGGAGGACTTTCATTGAACCAGTACTGTCATAACATAAGATGCAGTGCTGCCCTCTAAACATTAAGTATTGATGTACAATATATCTTGGGAAGGAACACTGGTCTTCATAGACGTCATGCAGAGTGCCGGCTATAAAGTGAAAGTGCAGAAATCATAATTGGAATATGTATTGTTAAGTATAATTCATCTTAAAAAGGGCTGACGAAATGCAACCCTAGACAAAGAACAAGCTAAGGTACATACTGTACTTGCTGTGTGGCTAATCTACTACATCATCTATCCAGAAACAAAGAAATTCCATTAATTGTTGAAAGAAAACATTTCTAATACATTGTATTATTTCCCTGACTTCTCCTGTCCTGGGACAACAAAGGTTGACACAAATGCAATACTGTCTGCGTGATTTCAACCAGTGACACACTGACAATGACACCTTGAAACCAACAATAGAGTGTATTTGCATACATCAGGGTGTGGTGTATGTACATCCATCAGCTGTGACAGAAGATGTGATGGGGTAGGGTCACCCACGAGCGCTGATCTCATCTGAACGTCATTGCCAATACATTGTCATTACTGTGGTCATAATGTGTGTGTTTGCGTGTGTGCGGTTTTGCCTGTGTGTTGGAGTAGCTGACTCAAGAGGATGGGAGGGAGTGATCCCCCTGGAGGATGCTAGTCCGTCTGACCCATTTGGTCATTTCACTGCCCCTCCCCCACCCGCCCTTTCCCTTGAGAAGGGTGCAATTGCGGTCTGCAATTCGGGCGTTCCTGCATGTGGGCAGCTGCAGGAACCCCTCTTTATACTTCTATTGATACATTTTTAAAGCTATGACAGGCAGGAGGCGGGGACGCTCTAGTACAGTAGATGGTGTTAATGCACAATAACATTGGATGCCAGCCGTCGATAAACCCCACAGAAGAAGGGGCGGGGGCGACAATGGTAGCTAGCTAGCCGTACAATGATAGACAGTGTGCGTCGTCCCCGCCTGTCGGGCACTGTTTTCCTGCAGTTCTGTTAAGGACAGCGAGGGCAGGTGTTCGGCAGGCGGGAGCAAAGGACACTGTGTGCTAGTTTAGCCAGCTAGTCCGGTACACAGGAGGTGGGGACGACACCGTGTGCTAGCTAACTAGCATGCTAGCTAGTACATGGTGTCCTTAAATAGCAAGCTAGCTAGTTAGCTAACACACAGTGTCGCTCCCGCCTGCTGTGCTAGCGGGAGGCGGGGGTGACAGATAGACAGTGTCCTTCTCGCCCACATGTCTGGCACGGTTTTCTCCAGATAACAGCAGGTGGGAGGCGGGGGCAACACCATGTGCTAGCTAACTTGCAAGCTAGCTAGTTAGCTAGCACACAGTGTCGCCCCAGCCTCCCACCTGCTGTGCTAGCGGTAGGGCAGGAGCGACACCAATAGACAGTGTCCAATGTTTTCCCGCAGTTCTGTACGATGGTAAGGGCAGGAGTTCAGTAGGTGTGAGCGAAAGACACTCAGATTATTTCCCTTTTGACCCACATGCAAAAGTGTCACAAGCATGAGGGGGGATGCGTTCATGCAAATCAAATGTTATTGGTCACATACGCGTGTTTAGCAGATTTTATTGCGGGTGTAGCGAAATGCTTGTAAACCAGTGGGATGATTGAGAGGGAGTGTTCAAAAATGAACCAATGGGAGAATTCCCACATGCAGAAACGCCCCGAATTGCAGGCTGCAGTTGCACACCATTGTTCCCTCTTCCACCCCTCACCTCTTCCGTCTCCCTTCCCCCCTCTGTCTCCCCTCCCTGGCCCTTTCCGGCACACAGGCTGGGCTGAGGCCTTCCTCAGGGGGACATTACAGCAGCTGTCTGCAACAATTGATCCCAGCCGATAATGTCCCAGTCTGGGCACAGGAGGCCCATCACTGCCTGGTCCCCATGCCCAGTGCTACTCCATAAGGTCCATCCATCACAAAGTGACATTGGACGCAGCAGCTTAGTCCCATTTGATCAATGAAACTATGATTTGATTGATACATAATTTACACAACAATGATAACCATATAGCATGCCAACTAGATCCTTCTTATAAGATGAAAAACATTTTCAGGGTGAAACATTCTGACACTGAGTGACAAATTACTGGATTAAGACTATTTGTAATTTTCCTAATTGGTCCCTTTCTGTTCATTATGCCCGTTGTTCAAATGCTGAATTTCTGTCTAATTTGTAATTTGACTATCAGTCATGTAATAATAAAGGATACTGGACATTTTGTAGAGACAAAGACAAAGGGAATGAAACATTTGGCAAATTGAAAGTACTGCTTTTAAGATTTTGCTTTAAAAAAGGTCCATTGCAGCCATTTTTAGCTAATTTCAAATAATTTCTGGGTAACAATTAAATACGTACTCCAGCGATATTTTTGCTTTTACTGTTGAAAAGCGATATCCCAAGTATAAATACAGTAAAGTACACACACTTAAGGGTAAAAAAATATTTTTGAGCAAAATAATGTTTTTTTTACACACAACTGCAAAGTTTAAGGAGTAGGGCATTCAAGGAGTTGGTCTGATGGGAAGTCATAATGTCATCGGCCTCCCCCTTACTTGAGGAACAATAGAGGAGCAATAGAGAACAAAAGTGTGTGCTATGTCATGACTTAGCTGGACCACCTACTGAGATGTACCTTTTATTAAGTAAATCAGGTGATAAATGAGGTGAAAAGGAGACTAGAGTGTCACTTTAAGTGCTATTTTAATTGAAAACAAACAAAAATAGCTTTTTAGCAAAGAGCAATTTCTCAAGCAATAATTTTGCTAGGACTGTCTGGAAGTGGTCGGAGTGGGGTGGGGAAAACTGAAAACTATCTGTTATTGCCCAAAAGGTTTGGAACTCTCTTATTGCTCTATTAACTAATTTAATGACGTCACCAGGCAGGCCAAAACTCCGTCCCATCAAAAACGGAAATTTCAGGCGGTCTTTTCAAACACCTCTTACACTAAAAAAGCATTACCATCATTTTCACAATTTCACAGTATTATTCCACACTCATAGTGTCATATATATATATACATAAACTAAAAAAAATAAACGTCCTCTCACTGTCAACTGCGTTTATTTTCAGCAAACTTAACGTGTAAATATTTGTATGAAGATAAGATTCAACAACTGAGACATAAACTGAACAAGTTCCACAGACATGTGACTAACATAAATGGAATAATGTGTCCCTGAACAAAGGGGGGGATCAAAATCAAAAGTAACAGTCAGTATCTGGTGTGGCCACCAGCTGCATTAAGTACTGCAGTGCATCTCCTCCTCGTGGACTGCACCAGATTTGCCAGTTCTTGGTGTGGGATGTTACCTCACTCTTCCACCAAGGCACCTGTAAGTTCCCGGACATTTCTGGGGATGTCACCCTCCGATCCAACAGGTTCCAGACATGCTCAATGGGATTGAGATCCGTGCTCTTCGCTGGCCATGGCAGAACACTGACATTCCTGTCTTGCAGGAAATCACGCACAGAACGAGCAGTATGGCTGGTGGCATTGTCATGCTGGAGGGTCATGTCAGAATGAGCCTGCAGGAAGGGTACCACATGAGGGAGGAGGATGTCTTCCCTATTACGCACAGCGTTTAGATTGCCTGCTATGACAACAAGCTCAGTTCGATGATGTTGTGACACACCGCCCCAGACCCTCCCCCTCCAAATCGATCCCGCTCCAGAGTACAGGCTTCGGTGTAACGCTCATTCCTTCGACGATAAACGCAAATCCGACCATCACCCCATGTGATACAAAACCGCGACTCGTCAGTGAAGAGCACTTTTCCCCAGTCCTGTCTGGTCCAGCGACGGTGGGTGTGTGCCCATAAGCAACGTTGTTGCCGGTGATGTCTGGTGAGGACCTGCCTTACAACAGGCCAACAAGCCCTCAGTCCAGTCTCTCTCAGCCTATTGAGGACAGTCTGAGCACTGATGGAGGGATTGTGCGTTCCTGGTGTAACTTGGGCAGTTGTTGTTGCCATCCTGTACCTGTCCCGCAGGTGTGATGTTCGGATGTACCGATCCTGTGCAGGTGTTGTTACACGTGGTTTGCCATGGTAAATGGTTCATTGAACAAGCATGGGAAAGAGTGTTTAACTTCACTAGGGTAGGGGGCAGCATTCAGAATTTTGGATGAAAAGCGTGCCCAAATTAAACTGCCTGCTACTCAGGCACAGAAGTTAGGATATGCATATAATTAGTAGATTTGGATAGACAACAGTCTAAAGTTTCCAAAACAGTTAAAATAATGTCTGTGAGTATAACAGAACTGATATGGCAGGCAAAAACCCGAGGAAAATTCAACCAGGAAGTACTATTATTTTGAAAGGCTGTTTTTCCACCGAAAGCCTATCCACCATACAAAGACTTAGGACCCAGTTCAGGGAGGGAGATACAGCACTTTCAATGAGAGGCCAGTGGAAATTTCCAGACATCAGCCATGCGCCTGATCGGGAACGCACCTTTCTTGTTTCTCCTTTCCTATTGAGGAAGCTTTTGTCTGGTTGAAATATTATTGATTATTTATGACAAAAACAACCGGAGGTTTGATTTTAAACATCATTTGGCATGTTTCTACTAACTTTTATTGTACTTTTTTTGGACTTTTCGTCTGGACTTGTGCACGCGCCTTGTAGATTAGGATTACTGGACAAAACGCACTAACAAAAAGGAGGTTTTTGGTCATAAGGAGGGACATTATCGAACAAAACTAACATTTATTGTCTAACATGGAGACCTGGGAGTGCCACCAGATGAAGATCATCAAAGTTAAGTGATTCATTTTAATGCTATTTCTCACTTTTGTGAGCCCTCTTCTTGGCTGGAAAATGGCTGTATGGGTTTCTGTAGCTAGGCGTTGACCTAACATAATCGCAAAGTGTGCTTTCGCCGTAAAGCCTTTTTGAAATCTGACACAGCGGTTGCATTAAGGAGAAGTTTATCTTTATTCGTATGTTTAATACTTGTATCTTTTATCAATGTTTATGATGAGTATTTCTGTTATTTGATGTGGCTCTCTGCACTTTCACCGGATGTTTGTTTGAGACAATGCATTTCTGAACATAACGCACCAATGTAAACTGAGATTTTTGGATATAAATATGAACTTTATCGAACAAAACATACATGTATTGTGTAACATGAAGTCCTATGAGTGCCATCTGATGAAGATCATCAAAGGTTAGTGATTCATTTAATCGCTATTTCTGACTTTTGTGAGCCCTCTCCTTGGCTGGAAAATGGCTGTATGGTTTTCTGTGACTAGGTGCTGACCTAACATAATCGCAAGGTGTGCTTTCGCCGTAAAGCCTTTTGAAATCAGACACTGTGGCTGGATTATATGGCTGCAGGGGCAGTATTGAGTAGCTTGGATGAAAGATGCCCAGAGTAAACTGCCTGCTCCTCAGTCCCAGTTGCTAATATATGCATATTATTAGTATTGTATAGAAAACACTCTGAAGTTTCTAAAACTGTTTGAATGATGTCTGTGAGTATAACAGAACTCATATGGCAGGCAAAAACCTGAGAAAAAAATCCAACCAGGTAGTGGGAAATCTGAGGTTCGTAGGTTTTCAACTCATCGCCTATCGAATACACAGTGAGATATGGGTCAGTTTGCACTTCCTACGGCTTCCACTAGATGTCAACAGTCTTTAGAACCTTGTCTGATGCTTCTACTGTGAAGTGGGGCCGAAGGAGAGGGGTTTGAGTAAGGTCTGCCATGACCTGAACATGCGCTGACCATGCGCGTTCATGTGAGAGTGAGCTCTGTTCCATCGCACTTCTGAAGACAATGGAATTCTCCGGTTGGAACATTATTGAAGATTTATGTTAAAAACATCCTAAAGATTGATTCAATACATCGTTTGACATGTTTCTACTGACTGTTACGGAACTTTTTGACATTTCGCCTGCTTTTAGTGAACGCGCTTCGTGACTTTGGTTTTGTTTACCAAACGCGCTAACAAAAGTAGCTATTTGGACGTAAATGATGGACATTACCGAACAAAACAAACATTTCTTGTGGAAATGGGAGTCCTGGGAGTGCATTCCGACGAAAATCAGCAAAGGTAAGTGAAGATTTCTAATGCTATTTACGACTTTTGTTGACTCCACAATGTGGCGGGTAACTGTATGGCTTGCTTTTGTGGCTGAACGCTGTTCTCAGATTATTGAATATTGTGCTTTTGCAAAGCTTTTTTAAAATCTGACACAGCGGTTGCATTAAGAACAAGTTTATCTTTAATTCTATGTAAAACATGTATCTTTCATCAAAGTTTATGATGAGTATTTCTGTTATTTGATGTGGCTCTCTGCAATTTCTCCGGATATTTTGGAGGCATTTCTGAACATGGCGCCAATGTAAACTGAGGTTTTTGGATATAAATATGAACTTTATCGAAAAAAACATATATGTATTGTGTAACATGAAGTCCTATGAGTGTTATATGATGAAGATCATCAAAGGTTAGTGATTAGTTTTATCTCTATTTCTGCTTTTTGTGACTCCTGTCTTTGGCTGGAAAAATGGCTGTGTTTTTCTGTGATTTTGCGGTGACCTAGCATCATCGTTTGTGGTGCTTACGCTGTAAAGCCTTTTTGAAATTGGACACTGTGGTGGGATTAACAAGAAGTGTATCTTTAAAATGGTGTATAATACTTGTATGTTTGAGGAATTTAATTATGAGATTTCTGTTGTTTTGAATTTGGCGCCCTGCAATTTCACTGGCTGTTGGTTAGGTCCCACTTGTACCAGAGAGGTTAAACCCTTTACAATGAAGATCTGTGAAGTTATTTGGATTTTAACAAATTATCTTTGAAAGACAGGGTCTTGAAAAAGGGACGTTTCTTTTTTTGCTGAGTTTATAACATAGGAAATCAAGTTTTGACTTCACTGGGCCTTTAACTACCGACTTTTTCTCCCAGACATCCCTTGCAGCAGAGCTCTTTCAGTTTCAAAGGCAATGTAAGGTTACTCTACGAAATATCATTCATACACTTCATTCTCGATAAAGTATTTGAAAGTTAAATCTGTGAAAAGGTAGGAAATGTCCTTTAGATGGACATAAGGCACTTGGTATTATGTCCTTGGAAGCCCTTTCCCTGGGTTGATTTTGCCCAGCCTAACACTAAGTGCCCTTCAGCAGCGCATTGATAAAAATGTGCTATCACCATGGGATCAATTCCGTGGGAAGGCTTGGCACTGTGACAACACTACAAACACTTGCAGTTGGTTGCCAGTTTCGCCAGACAGCTTACATTTATACAGTATGTGCATGATATATGAGTGTAGGTTATAGTGACGTGTTTGGTGTTTGCTTTGGATCAAAGATACAAAACAGAACATCAATTGGGCATATGTGGTGAGCGGCGACACTTTCTGGATCAAGATGAATAGATATGGTTCAGATGATCTGAGATCAGTGGTGGACCGTTGCAGTTAAGTAAACAGTATACAGTGATTAGGGGTACTACAGACCCAGATAAAGGGACACAGCTACAGTCAGCTAAGCCCCATCCTGACAGGAAGAAATATAATTGTGCCCTCCGGTTGCCATTAAATGCAGCTTGTCTCCAGCTACAGATCAAGTTGAAGAACACAATTTCCATTGACTTGGCTGGAACACTGTGAGGGCATCACTCAATATCTGTTTATAGCCCAGGATTGTTAGGGAACATTCACCACCTCTCTAACCAACGCTTACTACACACCCAGACCGGAGATGATCAATGGTGCTACCAACACATAGAAGATAGTGATTTTTAGTAAGTGAAGAAAAAATTCTAAACATTGATTGAGTTATTTTGGAATTAAACCTGAATGTTATATTTGGAGAATACTCTACAACAAAAAGCAAGCTTGCAACCTAACCACTTCTATTCAGGATTCACTTCTATTCAGAATATTACTGAAGGTTAACTGAGGTTTTTGTAGCTGTAGCTATAGCCGTAGGTAAAGATGTTCAAGGCAAGCCATTCACAATTCCATGAACAACATAATAGAGAGAGTAAACATTTCTATAGATGTTCGTCATATACTGAAATATGCAATGTTCTTTTCAGTAAACCACTGAACATTTGAGGCATAAGAGACATGTATTATATCCTTACAAACTTTATTCAGAAAATACATTCCACATACCTCAGCTGTCCCTCATATTTCTCCAAGCAATGTATAAAACACTGTCTGTCAATGAATACGTCCAACAGTCCCCTTGACTAAAACCCTTTGATATCCATTGTCAAATGCAAGGACGTTTACACATCATCAAAGGCAACATATATAGCTCTCTATGACATCAAAAGGAAATCTGGTGTTTGGGATTCCTCCTAGACCAAGTCTAATCCCTGACTTGAGATGCATTCATATACCTCAAAGTTTGTCACTGCCTCGCCGCACACCGGCTAATAAACGCTGTATCCCCCCCTAAGCCATAAGGAGCATGGGAGAAAATAGTTGTGAGAGAAACATTGCATTGTTTGCTGACAGCCATTTGCTGCTCATGATTACATAGAACAATTTTATCCACAGGATGGAGGGAAGTAAACAACTTTATTCTACTTCAAAAGTTGAATAAAAGTACTATTTCTGGCAACCTCACCCCACTGTAAGTCTAGTCATCATGTCTTGTCATTAAGTATGGGAATAAGACTCAGCTAGTTAAGTAATAAGCCTTCTCTCTTCACTGACTCAGCACTCTGTCTGAGTAATTTGCTACAGCTGTTTCATTGTTAGATAAAGAGCTTTGTCCCCTATTTGGTTATTTGGTAAGGGTGATGGTTCTATGTGGAACCATAATGACTCAAATAACCCTTTGAGCCTTTCAACAGTTCTTTGCAGATCAGAAAAGTTTGCTTTCATCTTTTAGTGATAACTAAAATGAGGGGCGTACAAATATTTTGGGGCTTGGTCTGCTCACAGCTCTTTTTGTGCAACCGTGAGTGAGAATTTTACTCCAGTTAACCTAATCTGTTGTGTTATGTCATTACATGTTAAACGTCACTATGGCCAGTAATGGTGTTTTGTGAAAGACTCACATTAGGCCTTGTGTTTTGAGAAACAACTAAATCAGTGGTTCTCAATTCAATGTTTAGTGAGCCCCAGCCATTCCAGATCTCGTTCCAGTACACTGGATTCAACTTGTGAATTACAGTAACTGTGTCACGTTCGTCGTAGTGAGGAGACCAAAGCGCAGCGTGATGTGAATACATCTTCTTTAATGAAACGAAGAACACTTAACAAACTAATACAAAACGAACGTGACGCTAAGTATAATGATGGCAGACATGCAACATTTCATAGACAATCACCCACAAACCAAACTGGAAAATGGCAACCTAAATAGGATCCCCAATCAGAGACAACGATAAACAGCTGCCTCTGATTGGGAACCAATCTAGGCCCCCATAGACCTACATAATGCCTAGACTACACACACACACACACCTAGACATACCCAAAACCCTAGACAAGACAAAAACACACATACCACCCTCGTCACACCCTGACCTAACCAAAATAATAAAGAAAACAAAGATAACTAAGGTCAGGGCATGACAAACTGCCCAGTGAACATCTCACTTTCTATATATATTTTGTTAAAGACATGCTCTGGAACTTTGGCGACTACTAAGTATTTTTTTACTTTGGGCTGGATGTTCAAGTCCAAGCTCTGGCAGGGCCACTCAAGGAAATTCAGAGACTTGTCTCGAAGTTACTCCTGCATTGTCTTGGATGTGTGCTTAGGGTTCATTGTCCTGTTGGAATGTTTTTGCTCTGAAGCAGGTTTTCATCAAGGATCTCTCTGTACTTTGCTCCTTTCATCTTTCCCTCCATCCTGACTTGTCTCCCAGGACCTGCCGCTGAAAAACATCCCCACAGCATGATGCTGCCACCACCATGCTTCACCATGCTTTACATCACAGGTGTAAAACTCATTCCACGGAGGGCCGAGTGTCTGCGGGTTTTCGCTCCTCCCTTGTACTTGATTGATGAATTAACATCACTAATTAGTTAGGAACTCCCCACACCTGGTTGTCTAGGGCTTTATTGAAAGGAAAAACCAAAAACCTGCAGACACTAGGCCCTCCGTGGAATGAGTTTGACACCCCTGCTTTACATGCTTCGTAGGGATGGTGCCAGATTTCCTCCTGATGTAACGCTTGGAATTCAAGCCAAAGAGTTCCATCTTGATTTCATCAGACCAAAGAATCTTGTTTCTCATGGTCTGAGTGTCCTCTAGGTGCCTTTTGGCAAACTCAGAGCGGGCTGTCATGTGCCTTTTACTGAGGAGTGGCTTCCGTCTGGCCACTCTACCATAAAAGCCTGATTGGTTGAGTACTGCAGAGATGGTTGTCCTTCTGGAAGGTTCTACCATCTCCACAGAGGAACTCTGGAGTTTTGTCAGAGTGACCATCAGGTTCTTGGTCACCTCCCTGACCAAGGCCCTTCTCCCCTGATTGCTCAGTTTGGTCGAGCGGCCAGCTCTAGGAAGAGTCTTCTTGGTTCCAAACTTCTTCGATTGAAGAATGATGGCCCGTGTTCTTGGGGACCTATAATGTTGCAGATTTTTTTTGGTACCCTTCCCCAGATCTGTGCACTTCCCCAGATCTTAGAGCTCTACAGACAATTCCTTCAATCTCATGGCTTGGTTTTTACTCTGACATGCACTGTGAACTGTGGGACCTTACATAGACAGGTGTGTGCCTTTCCAAATCATGTCCAATCAATTTAATTTACCACAGGTGAACTCCAATTAAGTTGTAGAAGCATCTCAAGGATGATCAATGGAAACAGGATGCACCCGAGTTCAATTTCTAGTCTTATGGCAAAGGGTCTGAATACTAATGTAAAAATTGTATTATTATTATTTATTTTATTACATTTGCAAAAAAATCTAAAAATCTGTGTTTGCATTGTCATTATGTGGTATTGTGTGTAGATTGATGAGGAAAATGTTTTATTTAATCCCCTTTAGAATAAGGCTTTAACATAACAAAATGTGGAAAAAGGTTCATGGTGTGAAAACTTTCTGAATGCACTTTATATAGCACCAAAAAGGGATCCACTATGATTACAAGCCAAATAACCTTTTTTTGGTGTGTTTAGCACCATGTTCACAATGAAAACTCTTTCTCATCCATCAAATAAGCACAAGGGCCTATCTATTTAATTCATGCACATGTTCTTAGTAATGTTTACTGTCACACCCTGATCTGTTTCACCTGTCCTTGTGCTCGTCTCCATCCCCTCCAGGTGTCACCCATCTTCCCCATTATCCAGTGTATTTACACCTGTGTTTTCTGTCTGTCTGTGCCAGTTCATCTTGTTTGCCAAGTCAACCAGCATTTTTCTCCTAGCTCCTGTTTTTCCCAGTCTCTGTTTTTTCTCCTCCTCCTGGTTCTGATCCTTGCCTGTTCTGACTCTGAGCCTGCCTGCCTGCCCCTGACCCCGAGCCTGCCTGCCTGCCCCTGACCCCGAGCCTGCCTGCCTGCCCCTGACCCCGAGCCTGCCTGCCTGCCCCTGACCCCGAGCCTGCCTGCTACCCTGTAACGTTTTGGACTCTGAACTGGTTATGAACTCTTGCCTGTCCCCGACCTGCCTTTTACATACCTCTTGGACTATAATAAATATCAGAGCTCAAACCATCTGCCTCCAGTGTCTGTATCTGGGTCTCGCCTTGTGTCGTTATAGTTTACTGTGACAGTAGGGGTGAGTGGTTTTAAGGCAGGCATGATGAGGTCAGAATGGTTTGACTTGACAGTGGGGACTGCAGCAGTAGGATTAGCAGGAAGTGAATGTATCAACACCAGAGCCTTGGCCTGAATAATCAAACCCAGAGTTACATCTGTAGAACTGTCATGGTGAGATTCGGCATGCCTCTACACCGCCTGGAGACAAAGTCAGAGAACACAATCAACGAGAAGTGACAGCAGCAAACTAGACTACTGCAGCAGCGACAGAGCCCCTGTCACTCGCCTGCTATCGGTTGATAATGGAAGAAGTGTGGTGTGCTAGTTTCTTTCTTTACACTGGTCCAATCTTACATTTCTATTTTAGAAATGAGAACTATTTTGTATTTAACAGTTTGATATAATATTGGAAAAGTGTGCATTCAAGATCACACACACAACACACCCAAGGTCAGGGGGATGGTGTCCTGTGAGTGTAGGGTTGTCTAGTGAGCCTAAGGTGCCAGGACCCCTGACACTACAATGGCCCACCAGGCCCAGTGTTTGGATAGCAGCAGGCAGTAGTATCCTGGCTCGTATCCTGGCTCGTATCCTGGCTCTGAGGAGAGGACTGACTGCCTGCACATCATGGCTCACGCTGAAGCTGTCCTGCTGACAACGCACTGTTCCCTAGCCTGGCCTGCACATAGCCACAGTCACACACACACACAGCAGCCTTCCTCTGACTGAGGACTCAGGGAGTGACAATCTTCAAAACGCACATAGCACAGGGCCTCTTTAGAGAGCATCTCTGTCACACATACACAAACATGCACAAACACCTCATATGTTAGTACAGGTAAAGGATGGAATGACAGAAAGTGTCTGCTTATGAAGTGGCCATGTAAAATCTAGTATCTATTTTCGGTACAAAATTTAATATGTAAAACATGCAATACAAAAACTGCTTTGCTTTAGGCCATTTCATGTATCAGAGGAAGAGCCTTACTATTGTGAGCTTGAAAGTAGTGTGGGTGTTTGATAGCAGTATGTAGGTGATTGTACTCTGTTTCTGTGCAAACATTTTTTCCCCAAAATTTCTGCCAGTTACCATCAAACAACAGACAGTGTGTGATGACAATCACAGCTGATGTAATTCTATCACCACAAAATACCATTAACGAAGCACATTCTTACATATCAGCAATTATTTTTTACATTAGAGTCATTTAGCAGACACTTATCCAGAGTGACTTACAGTTAGTGCATTCATCTTAAGATAGCTAGGTGGGACAATCACATATAACAGGCATAGAAAGTAATTTTTTTGCCTCAGAAAGACACAGACAGACAGATAGACAGACATACAGACAGGTAGCTGTTCACTGTTCACTGCCAGGTTAATTTCTCAACAACATCAGAAATGAAAGAAATACAAAGAAAAGGCATAGCCATTAGTCTCTACCTCCATTGCCATGGAGACCAATCAACTCGGCAGGAGCCTATGTTAAAGACCATAATCTGAGATGCGCAGGACAGAAGCCTGCCAACCGCAAATATGAGCAATAATAATAATAATGTAATAATTTTTACAACTTTTATATAGAGATCTGAAGTCTTCATGCAGGCAGTTTATCATAATGTGATACGATTCTGAAGTAAAGAAAACTATTATCACTACATTCGTAAACTGTGAGCATAATGCAGAGGTTTAGGGATGAAACGATTAGTATTACCGTTTCAAATTTGAATTATCATTAAAACCGTGTTTCATTACCACGGATTGAAAAACTCACGGTAAATACTGTCCAGCATTCACTAAAGTTAGCAACAGTTTGACGCAGGCGCAGCATACAACGTGGGGTTTATTTCGTGTGAAATCATGGCGGAAGGCAGTGACAGGCTTCTAAGAGGACCAGGCTTCTAAGAGGACCAAATCTGAAGTGTGGTCGTATTTTTGGTTGTACAAGAGTGCTGAGGGAAACTTAATCGAAGATGGTCACCCTGTCGGCAGAACATGCGAAAACAATCGCTGCGAAAGGGGGCAACACTTCAAATCTCTTGAGTCATCTTCGTGATCACCACCCACTACTTTATAGCGAATACAAGGTAAGTTAACTTTTAGCTCAGTACATGATGTGGGGACTTCGGAATGGGGGAAAATGTCATGGTTTGTCTGTCTGACTTGCTAATAGCTTGTCAATAATGTAAACTGAAGCTTTCAGTGTTACCTACTGTTGTAAAAACACTACACGTTGTTCTGCTGCTGTATGTGTCGTGTGTCTGCAGACTCTATTCTCCCATTGCACACGATAACACGTTATGTAGTTTTAAGTCACCCAACCAACATATTTTGTTCATTTAAAATCCGGCAGACGTCGACTTGGTTGTAAAAGTGTTCCAACAGGAGAAACACTGTAGACTCCTATACAAGACTCCTGTATTTATGTCAATTGTTGGGCTCATTGCAATTACTATCTTCTTAAGACTAATTTGTATTTATGTAAATTGTGTGTTAATAATAATGTAACACATAATAATAATAATACATTTGCTACTCCCTTGTTTACAGAGTGGGCGAGCAGCAGGCAAACCCTGTGATGCTACTGGTCCCTCCTCATCTACAGTTGTGACAGACACTCGAGCAAGCATTTAAAAAGCTTCCCAAAAATGCTCAAGACCTCATTGCAAAGGACATGATGCCATTTCAATTTGTTCTGAGGCTGATGAAGTTTGGCGTGCCTCACTACAAAGTGAGTGCTGCTAATTTGATTTGTTGTTTGTTTATTAGATTTTCCTACTTAAGGTTGTGTTATTTTAAATCTGCACTAGGTAAACTGTTACCTCTCATAGCCACATGGTGGCATCTTTAATGTTAACGTTATTATTTTAATGTTTATGCACACAAATTTCATAGTGCTGCTAATTTTATTTGTTGTTTATTTGTTTTCAATATAAAACTTGGTGAAATGATTTCAGTGTGTATCAGTACTTTTTGAAAATGTCCATCACATTTTAATAATACTGTGATAAAACTGATAACCGTGATAATTTTGGTCACTATAATCGTGATATGAAATTTTCATACAGTTTCATCTCTACAAGGGTAAATATACTATGTAGTGGATCTATTCTGTAATGGTCCATAATTGAAGGTACTGCACTTATTAATAGATAAAGAAGCTCCTGAATGATGTCATCCTGACTATCTTGTGTCAGCTCTAAGCCTGGGGTATATTCAACATCCAGGTGGTGGAGAAAGATCCTAACATCCCATCACATGGTGGGCAGATTGTAGAGGCATGGACCCAGGACTGCCTGGCACGTTGGCCGATACCCAGGCCTCACACACCATAGATATCCTATAATTCTATAATGCACGCACGCGTGCACACACACACACACACACACGTGAGACAGATGTTTTCAAATGGAGCATCTGTGTGCCAATTCAAGACTCTGGCACACACACTCACACCGACATGGAGCCTGGGAGCTAATCTTTGAGAGATGTGCAACCTGCTGGCCAGCCTGAAGAGCTTGTTGGCACCATGACTGCTCTATTATTGGCTCAACTCTGGGAGGCCATTTCGGAGAAGTAGCTGTAGTAGTTTCAAATCAAATTTTATTTGTCACATGCGCCGAATACAACAGGTATCTTATAGTGAAATGCTTATTTACAACCCCTTAACCAACAATGCAGTTCTAAGAAAATCCCTAAAAATCCCTACCATTTGATTAGCTGTTCAGGAGTCTTATGGCTTGGGGGTTGGGGGTAGGAGCTGTTTAGAAGCATCTTGGAAATAGACTTGGCGCTCCGGTACAGCTTGCCGTGCGGTAGCAGAGAAAACAGACTATGACTAGGGTGGCTGCCTGTTTGATGGTTCGTCGGAGGGCATAGCAAGATTTCTTATAAGCATCCTTGAAAGCGGCAGCTCTACCCATTAGCTAAGTGCGAATGTTGCCTGTAATCCGTGGCTTCTGGTTGGGGTATGTACGTACAGTCACTGGATACTACGTTCTCAATGCACTTATTGATAAAGCCAGTGACTGATGTGGTGTACTCCTCCGGAAAAATCCCGGAACATATTCCAGTCTGTGCTAGCAAAACAGTCCTGTAGTTTAGCATCTGCTTCATCTGACCACTTTTTTATTGACTGAGTCACTTGTGCTTCCTGCTTTAATTTTTGCTTGTTAGCAGGAATCAGGAGGATAAGAGTTATGGTCAGATTTTCCAAATGGAGGGCGAGGGAGAGCTTGTGTGTGGAGTAAAGGTGGTCTAGAATTTTTGCCCCTCTGGTTGCACATTTAATATGCTGATAGAAATGAGGTAACACTGATTTAAGTTTCCCTGCATTAAAGAGCCCGGCCACTAGGAGCGCTGCCTCTGGATGAGTGTTTTCCGGTTGCTTATGGTGGAATACAGCTCATTGAGTGCGGTTTTAGTGCCAGCCTCGGTCTGTGGTGGTATGTAGACCGTTACGAAAAATACAGATAAACTCTCTAGGTAGATAGTGTGGTCTACAGCTTATCATGAGATACTTTACCTCAGGCGAGCAAAACCCTGAGACTTCCTTAGATATCGTACACCAGCTATTGTTTACAAATATGCATAGGCCCCCGCCCTGTGTCTTACTAGAGGCTGCTGTTCTGTCCTGCCGATTGTGTATAACCAGCTAGCTGTATGTTCTTAATGTCGTCGTTCAGCCACGACTCGGTGAAACATAAGATATTACAGTTTTTAATGTCCCGTTGGTAGGATATACGTGCTTTCAGTTCGTCCCATTTATTTTCCAGCGATTCAACGTTAGCTAGCAGAATGGAAGGCAAGGACAGATTAGCCTCTCGTCGCCTGATCCTCACAAGGCATCCTGATCTCTTTCCACGAAACCTACGTTTCTTTTTCCAGTGAATCTCTGGGCCTGGTCAGGTGTCCATAGTATATCCCTCGCGTCCTACTCATTGAAGAAGAACTCCTCGTCCAATTCGAGGTGAATAATCCAAGTTCTGATATCCAGAAGCTCTTTTTGGTCATAAGAGATGGTAGCAGCAACAATACAGTTGAAGTTGGAAGTTTACATACTTTTAAACTCAGTTTTTCACAATTCCTAACATTTAATCTTAGTAAAAATTCCCTGTCTAAGGTCAGTTAGTATCACCACTTTATTTTAAGAATGTGAAATGTCAGAATAATAGTAGAGAGAATGATTTATTTCAGCTTTTATTTCTTTCATTTTATTTCTTTACATACACTCAATTAGTATTTGGTAGCATTGCCTTTAAATTCTTTAACTTGGGTCAAACTTTTCGGTTAGGTTCCCACAATAAGTTGGGTGAATTTTGGCCCATTCCTCCTGACAGAGCTGGTGTAACTGAGTCGGGTTTGTAGGCCTCCTTGCTCGTACACGCTTTTTCAGTTCTGCCCACAAATTTGTGGTCAGGGCTTTGTGATGGCCACTCCAATACCTTGACTTTGTTGTCCTTAAGCCATTTTGCCACAACTTTGGAAGTATGTTTGGGGTCATTGTCCATTTGGAAGACCCATTTGCGACCAAGATTTAACTTCCTGACTGATGTCTTGAGATGTTGCTTCAATATATCCACATCATTTCCCCCCCCCATGATGCCATCTAATTTGTGAAGTGCACCAGACCCTCCTGCTGCAAAGCACCCCCACAACATGATGCTGCCACCCCCGTGCTTCACGGTTGGGATGGTGTTCTTCGGCTTGCAAGCGGCCCCCTTTGTCCTCCAAACATAATGATGGTCATTATGGCCAAACCGTTCTATTTTTGTTTCATCAGACCAGAGAACATTTCTCCAAAAAGTACAATCTTTGTCCCCATGTGCAGTTGCAAACCGTAGTCTGGCTTTTTATGGCGGTTTTGGAGCAGTGGCTTCTTCCTCGCTGAGCGGCCTTTCAGGTTATGTCGATATAGGACTCGTTTTACTGTGGATATAGATAATTTTGTACCGGTTTCCTCCAGCATCTTCACAAGGTCCTTTGCTGTTGTTCTGGGATTGATTTGCACTTTTCGCACCAAACTACGTTCATCTCTAAGACAGAACGCGTCTCCTTCCTGAGCGGTATGACGGCTGCGTGGTCCAAAGGTGTTTATACTTGCATACTATTGTTTGTACAGATGAAAAAAAATATTTTGATTTTCCCATGATGTCAAGCAAAGAGGCACTGAGTTTGAAGGTAGGCCTTTAAATACATCCACAGGCACACCTCCAATTGACTCAAATTATGTGAATTAGCCTATCAGAAGCTTCTAAAGCCATGACATAATTTTCTGAAATTTTCCAAGCTGTTTACATGCACAGTCAACTTAGTGTATGTAAACATCTGACCCACTGGAATTGTGACACAGTGAATTATAAGTGAAATAATCTGTCTGTAAACAATGGTTGGAAATTGTTGGGGGCGCTTTATGGGGTAAGGGTCTTCATTTTAATCGAGAGAACAAATGGACAGTGACAGGTCCATACAAAACTGGAGGGGGTGGGTTGAGGGGGGAAAACGGAGAAAGGCTGAGCATCTGGTTAAATGTTCATCCAAGGTGGACATCCCTCCCTGATGGAGACACTGTTCTCCTCTACTCTCTCTGTGACTCCTTCAGGAACAAGAAGTGCTGTGTTATGTCATCAGTGGGAGAGCAAATACTTCCTCTATCCTCCCTTTGACTCTTGTGTTCTGATTATAGGAAATAGAGGAAAAGAAGCACAGGTCATAGTCTTTATGGAACCTTGTGTGTCATTGGCTGGTGGGGAGATGATTTTAAAAAACTGACATGGAGGAAAGTGGCAGAGGGGGTGTTGGAGCAGTGTTGTTGATGGAACACTCCAGCCAGGTATCCCCCTGGGAGCCTTGTGCATTATGGGACTTAGAGTGTGTTGCTTGCTCCCGCTCTGTATTGACTGGAGCAGTGGGTTCCAATCCTATACAATCCTTCTACTCCTTGAATGGGGAGTATGTATCAGCTTTAAGTCCCCCATGCTGCTAAAGCCTACAGAATGCCTTCTCCATAATGGAGGAGCTCAATGGAAGCAAGCTGCTCCACTCATGACCACAGTAATACATTTAGGAGGCTTACTTGTTGGGCCATTCACTGGTATAAGAAGCAGTCTCTCTGAAATGTGGCAGTTTAAGGAAACAGCTTTCCTCTGTGAGGTAAGCAGCGCTTAGGAATTTTCCTATGTTTACCGATTTATAAATTGAATCAACTTCCATTTGCTTTGTAATTCCTCAAGTTAATATTCAATACACCATACTCAAACAAATATGGTTAAAAACAGAGGTTTAAATTTGTCACACCTTATTTTGGACATTGAGTCAGAGGTATAATATTGTTTTCACTATTTCCCACAGTTAACTAACAACTGCATTATACAGAATAACCATTATCTGTTTAATTTCTACACAATCTATGGTTTGACGACTCTCACAGGGGATGTTACGGTCAACCACGCAATCATACTTTATAGTCCACCTTGTACACGTAAGACGCAATCAAGCCATACAGAAATGAAATATTAAACTGCATATAAACCATCAGGAGCATCAATACCCACTAAAGAGGGCTGTAATGCATCACAAACATTCAGGACCAAGTTGCTCTTTAAGTAGAAATTCTTAATGATCAATATGGAATGCACAGGGTTAGCCTGCTGTGTCATTAAGTTGCCCCCACTAGGTCAGTCAGTCATTAAATGTATTAGCCTCACAGTGAATATAATAAACAAGTGGTAGTTAAGTAGGTTTGTCATCATTGTTTTGTCCAAAGGCTGACCATTCCAAAGCAGACAGGACATACATGCAGGGAACTGTAAAAAAAAAAAGAATACATGCATTTCACAGGGTGTTTCCTAGTAAGACATCCTTTTGGAAGGATGGGGGTCTGCAGTGAATAAATACACATTATGTACACAGCGCACCATGGCAGCACTGATTAACTTTGAAGTTGTGTGTTTGTTTGTTAAATGAGGCATGTTGCAACATTAATTAAAAGAAAGGCACTCAAAGTGCAGTACTGTAAGGGAGCGGAAACAACCTGTTTCACTATGGGGCAATTAGGAGAGAGCGACACCAGTTGTTGGGTTTTTTGTTTCCTGATGCTGGGTGGGCAGTATGAGCCCATCTGGTGTGTGTGGCCTCTCCCTCCCAGCACCATCCAGCATCACACCACAATACAGGTAGGCAGTTACTCAACCAGACTAACTAGCCAGCAGGTGTCAACAGGTAAGCATATAGTAACACGTAATCAGAAAACTACTAATTAAAAGTCTAATTGCTGTGGTTTATTTTCAGGTGCCTCTACAGCATTGCATTGCTGAGTTATCCTCTAGAATGATGTTCTGATGTTATAGCAACAGCTTGCCCCACACTAGGTAAATAAATACATGGTCTACTGGGATTGAGTGGGCAAGTACTAATATACTGCAATGTGTAAGTGAGAGGAAGTAGGTTTGACACAGTACACACTGTATTTTACACAAAAGACAGTTTGTGCACCTTTAGCTATACTTCAGTATGTGGGAGGGAATCATATAACCATAAGTAGCTTATGTAGCATCATATGATTCAATAAAATAAAATAGAATTTTATTAGTCACATGGGCCGAATACAACAGGTGTAGGTAGACCTTAGTGAAATGCTTATTTACGAGCCCCTAACCAACAATGCAGTTTACATTTTTTGGGATAAGAATAAGAAATATAAGTAACTAGTAATTAAAGAGCAACAGTAAAATAACAATAGCGAGACTATATACAGTGGCTTGCGAAAGTATTCACCCCCCTTGGCATTTTTCCTATTTTGTTGCCTTACAAACTGAAATTAAAATAGATTTTTTGGGGGGGTTGTATCATTTGATTTACACAACATGTTTACCACTTTGAAGATGCAAAATATTTTTTAATTGTGAAACAAACAAGAAAAAAAAAGAAAAAAAAAACTTGAGCGTGCATAACTATTCACATCCCCAAAGTCAATACTTTGAAGAGTCACCTTTTGCAGCAATTACAGCTACAAGTCTCTTGGCGTATGTCTCTATAAGCTTGGCCCTGGGATTTTTGCCCATTCTTCAAGGCAAAACTGCTTCAGCTCCTTCAAGTTGTATGGGTTCAGCTGGTGTACAGCAATCTTTAAGTCATACCACAGATCCTCAATTGGAATGAGGTCTGGGCTTTGACTCGGCCATTCCAAGACATTTAAATGTTTCCTCTTAAACCACTCAAGTGTTGCTTTAGCAGTATGCTTACGGTCATTGTCCTGCTGGAAGGTGGACGTCTGTCCCAGTCTCAAATCTCTGGAAGACAGAAACAGGTTTCCCTCAAGAATGTCCCTGTATTTAGTGCCATCCATCATTTCTTCAATTCTGACCAGTTTCCCAGTCCCTGCTGATGGAAAAACATCCCCACAGCATGATGCTGCTACCACCATGTTTCACTGTGGGGATGGTGTACTCGGGGTGATGAGAGGTGTTGTGTTTGCGCCAGACATTGTGTTTTCCTTGATGGCCAAAATGCTCAATTTTAGCCTCATCTGACCAGAGTACCTTCTTCCATATGTTTGAGGAATCTCCCACATGCCTTTTGGCAAACACCAAACGTGTTTGCCTATTTCTTTCTTCAAGCAATTACTTTTTTCTGGCCACTCTTCTGTGGAGTGTACGGCTTATAGTGGTACTATGGAAAGATACTCCAATCTCCGCTGTGGAGCTTTGCAGCTCGTTCAGGGTTATCTTTGGTCTCTTTGTTGCCTCTCTGATTAATGCCCTCCTTGCCTGGTCTATGAGTTTTGGTGGGCGGCGCTCTCTTAGCAGGTTTGTTGTGGTGCCATATCCTTTTAATTTTTTTAAATACTGGATTTAATGATGCTTTGTGGGATGTTCAAAGTTTCTGATATTTTTTAAAAACCCAACCCTGATCAGTACTTCTCCACACTTTGTCCCTGACCTGTTTGGAGAATCTCTTGGTCTTCATGGTGCCGCTTGCTTGGTGGTGCCCCTTGCTTAGTGGTGTTGCAGACTCTGGGGCCTTTCAGAACAGGTGTATATATACACTCAGATCATGTGACACTTAGACTGCACACAAGTGGTCTGTTATTTAACTAATTATGTGACTTATGAAGGTAATTGGTTGCACCAGATCTTATTTGGGGGCTTCATAGCAAAGGGGGTAAATACATATGCATGCACCATTTTTACGTTTAGAATTTTATGAAACAAGTAATTTTTTTCATTTCACTTCACCAATTTGGACTATTTTGTCCATTACAAGAAATCCAAATAAAAATCATTTTAAATTACAGGTTGTAATGCAACAAAATAGTAAAAACGCCAAGGGGGATGAATACTTTTGCAACGCACTGTACAGGGGGGTACTGGGGCACCGGTTAGTTGAGGTAATATGTACATGTAGGTAGAGTTAAAGTGACTATGCACAGATGATAACACCAGAGTAGCAGCAGTGTAAAAGAGGGGGGGGGGGGGGGGGTGCAATGCAAATAGTCTGGGTAGCCATTTGATTAGGTGTTCAGGAGTCTTATGGCTTGGGGGTAGAAGCTGTTTAGAAGCCTCTTGGATCTAGACTTGGCTTTCCGGTACCGCTTGCCGTGCGGTAGAAGAGACAACCGTCTATGACTAGGGTGGCTGGAATAGGTTTTGTCGTGCGCTGTTCATGACTGTCTTGGTGTGCTTGGACCATGTTAGTTTGTTGGTGATGTGGACACCAAGGAACGTGAAGCTGTCAACCTGCTCCTTTAGCTCAGTGCGGATGTTACCCGTAATCCATGGCTTCTGGTTGGGGTATGTACGTATGGTCACTGTGGGGACAACGTCATCGATGCACTTATTGATGAAGCCAGTGACTGATGTGGTGTACTCCTCAAAGCCATCGGAATAATCCCGGAACATATTCCAGTCTGTGCTAGCAGAACAGTCCTGTAGTTTAGCATCTTCTTCATCTGACCACTTTTTTAATTGATCTAGTCACTGGTGCTTCCAGCTTTAATTTTAGCTTGTAAGCAGGAATCAGTAGGATAGAATTATGGTCAGATTTGCCAAATGGAGGGCTAGGGAGAGCTTTGTATGCGTCTCTGGACCACCTTTACTCCACACACAGAGTTTTTTTCCCCCCTCTGGTTGCACATTTAACATGCTGATTGAAATGAGGTAAAACTGATTTAAGTTTCCCTACATTAAAGTCTCTGGCCACTAGGAGCGCCTCCTCTGGGTGAGCGTTTTCTTGTTCACTTATGGCGGAATACAGCTCATTCAATGCTGTCTTAGTGCCAGCCTCTGACTGTGGTGGTATGTAAACAGCTATGAAAAATACAGAAATTCTCTAGGTGGAGTGTGGTCTACAGCTTATCATGAGATACTCTACCTCAGGTGAGCAATAGCTCGAGACTTACTTAGATATTCCTTAGTTATTTATAAAAAATACATAGCCCGCCGCCCCTTGTCTTACCAGACGCCGCTGTTCTATCCTGCCGATACAGCGTATAACCAGCCAGCTGTATGTTGATAGTGTCGTTGTTCAGCCATGACTCAGTGAAGCATAAGATATTACAGTTTTGAATGTCCTGTTGGTAGTTTAATCTTGCTCGTAGGTCATCCATTTTATTTTCCAACGATTGAACGTTTGCTTGCAGAATGGAAGGAAGTGGGGGTTTATTTGATCGCCTACGAATTCTCAGAAGGCAGACCTCCCTTTGGCCCCTTTTTCTCTGCCTCCTCTTCACACAAATCACGGGGATCTGGGCCTGTTCCCGAGAAAGCAGTATATTGTTCGCGTTGGGCTCGTCAGACTCGTTAAAGGAAAAAAAGGATTCTGCCAGTCTGTGGTGGGTAATCGCGTGGTGAGTAATGTCCAGAAGTTATTTTTGGTCATAAGAGACGGTAGCGGCAACATTATGTGCAAAATAAGTTTAAGAACTAAAAAAACACAATTGGTTGGGCACACGTTAAACGTCTGCCTTCTCCAGCGGAATTTTTAGCTGTTGGTATTGTCTTGCTAGGGCAATTTAATTTAATTGCTGTCTTTTACCTAGTAGCCTACTTAAATCATTGCTCAGTACTTGTGACTGTTGCTGTGGACTAGTTTCAGGCCTATTTGTTTAACAGTCGTGATAATTTTGTGGGTGTATTGTATGTTAGGGGGTGTTTTCTTCACCTCTACTAGGCAAGTCTTTCACCTTTGCTAGGCAATTATTATTGGTACTTTGGTTTCCCCTGTTTTTTCAGTGGCAGCTGTAAACAGTGGTATTGTCAAACAACAATGTTGTCGCCGAAACAAAGACGTTCTTCCGAGTTGTTCTGGCGAGTTGTTTGAGGAAGTAAAGAGAGGAAGGCTCCACATCACTCTCTCACTTGAGTGTCTTACCTAGTTATTTTCTGATCTCATTTAGCTCTTTTGTAGCTTTGGCAAGTATGTGTGTGATTTCTATCCCAGTTCGCTCCTCTCTCCTCTCTGTAGGTCAATAAAGTGGAGTTAATCTCAGCCTATATTGCCCTCCAGTCCCTACATTTTTTGGCACCGACAGAGACATGGATTACCCCAGAGAACGCTGCTACTCCAGCTGCTCTCTCGTCATCTGACTAGGTGTTCTCTCATAGTCCGAGAGCATCTGGTAGTCGTGGTGGTTGCACCGTGCTACTCATTTCTGGAGATGTTCTATTTTCTCCCTCACTCATCTGTTCATCTCCTAATTTGAATTCCATGCAGTCACTGTCACTTGTCCACTCAAGCCTAACATTGTCATCTATTGCCCACCAGGTGCCCTTGGAGAGTTCCTCAGTTAGCTTGACACCTTGATAAGCTAATTTCCCGATGATGGCTCACCACTCATCGTACTAGGCGACTTCAACCCCCCGACGTCTGACTTCAATTAATTTCAATTTAATTAACTTTTGATCTCACTCTTTCCCAGTCACCGCATACTCACAACGCAGGCAATATGTTGTACCTCATCTTCACTAGAGGCTGTTCGCCTACTAATCTCACTGTAACCCCCTCCGTGTCTCTGATCCCTACTTTGTTTCCTTTTCTCTCCATCTCTCCTCCATCCCTACCCAGATGCGCCACTGCAATCTTCGCTGTCTCTCTCCCACTACTCTCTCCTCTTCTATCCTATCCTCTCTGCTAAATCCTTCTCCCTCCTGTCTCCTGACTCTGGTTCTTCGACCCTACTTTCCTCCCTGTCTGCATCTCAGTGTCCCATATCCTCCCGGCCGGGTCGACCTTCCCCTCCTGCTCTATGGCCAAATGACTCACTGCGTGCTAACAGAACAGGGCTGCTGGCAGCTGAGCGGAAATGGAGGAAAACTACACTTCTGGAGGACCTATCATCCTTCCTCTCCACCTTCTCTTTCTCAGTATCCACTGCTAAAGCTGCTTTCTATCACTCTAAAAGCTTCTGCCTCCAGCCCTGCGAAACTCTTCTCCACTTTCTCTTCTCTCCTTAACCCCCCCCCCCCCACTCTCTGCGAACGACTTTGTCAACCACTAATGAATAAAAAGGTTGATGGCATCCGCTCCTCATTCACTCAGCCTACTGAGCCCACTAATCCCACTCACACAGAACTACCCTACACCTTGACCTCTTTCTCCCCTCTCTTGCCAGATTAAATCCTGTGACTAGTGATGTCCGGCTGGCCAGGTGAACGGTGTTTCCTCCGACACATTGGTGCGGCTGGCTTCCGGGTTAAGCGAGCGGGTGTTAAGAAGCACGGTTTGGCGGGTCATGTTTCGGAGGATGCATGACTCGACCTTTGCCTCCCGAGCCCGTTGGGGAGATGCAGCAATGTGACAAGGTCAAAGTTTGGGCGAAAAAGGGGGTAATTTTTTAAAAATATATATCCCTTACTTATTTTATTTCCAAAACACTTGAGCCTGCTGTTTGACCAACTCTCTATCTCTCTCAGAATGATCTTCTTGACCCTAACTGGTCAGGCTTCAAGGCAGCTCACTCAACTGAGACCGCTCTCCTCTGTGTTACAGAGGCTCTCCGTTCTGCCTAAGCTGACTCTCTCTCCTCTGTTGTCATCCCCCTAGATCTGTCCGCTGCCTTCAACACAGTTTACTATCAGATCCTCCTCTCCACCCTTTCAGGGTTGGGCGTCTCGGGCTCTGCACACTCCTGGATTGCATCCTACCTGGCAGGTCACTCCTACCAGGTGGCTTAGAGAGGATCTGTGTCTGAACCATGTGCTCTCACTACTGGTGTCCCCTAGGGTTCGGTTCTAGGTCCTCTCCTTTTTTCTCTTTTCACCAAGTCACTCGCTATTTTTAAAACAAGCCATAGAAAGTTGGTTGCAATTTCAATTTAATCCACCAGAAAAGACAGAACAAACAAAACTCAGATATACAGAAGGAAAGTGGAAGTGGAAAAAAGTAAGGAACTTGTCTGTCGGCCCTGCATTAAAGACCATAATTGGTTCAAGAAAATTGTGATAAATAAAAATAGTATACCAGTTTCATTTAAGGACCAAAAAATTGACAGCTGTGCCATATAGATTGGAAAATAGTTGGGAAGAGATTTGAGGGACTGATTCCATGGCACATGGTTTCTGAACTGATGCGCAAAACTTGGATTTTTTATTATACAGAATTCTTTCAACCAATAGAATGTTATTTATATGGGGGATACAACCTTCCCAGCTCTGCAGATTTTGCTGCGAAGAGACAGAATCATTTGATCGTTTGTTTTGGTACTGTCCATATGTAGCTTATTTTTGGTCACAGGTCCAGGAATGGCTGAAGAATTGCAATATTTACCTGGAGCACTACTGGGCGATCTGAAAAGTCATAGTCAATCGATTAATAATATAATAATACTTTCAATTTAAAATTTGTAGAAACAATGAGAATAGAAAGGTTCAGAACTTTTGTGAAACATCACAGCACAGTTATGTCAAATAGAAATCCAATATGGATGGTGTTAAGAGATAGATGGGAAGGATTGAATGGAGCTGAAGGCTGGGAATAATAACAACAAGATAACTAATGTAAAACATATTGTGCCCGTAAAACATATATAGGTTAAGAACTTTTTTGAAAAGAGCACAGTTTGAAAGATATGGCAAATAGAAATCAAACCGGATGAACATCATAAATATATGGGAGAGGTTGAGAGTAGAGGAAGGACAAGAGTTAAAAACAAACAAAATGAAACTATTGTAAAATAGACTGTGTCCATAAAATGTATATAGTATGTATAAGCTGGAAATACAGGCCTAAGCGTGGTTGTTCACTCGTTTGCTCCAATTGGGGGAGGGGTGGTAAGGTTGGAGGGTAATAAAGGAAATATATATTTTTAAAGATATGTGTGCGGGTGCGTATGTATGTATATTTGCAAAAATATATGGGGGATTGGAAGTGATGGAGACAATTACATTTGTGGTAGCTATAGTCTTTCTGCAATATTAAAGTTGATCTACACCCTAATATTTTTTTAAGTCACTCGGCTCTGCCAGATCCTCACATGGTCTCTCCCATCATTGCTTTGCGGATTACACTCAACTACCCTTCTCCTTCCCCCTTCTGACACCCAGGTGGGGACACGCATCTATGCGTGCCTTGCATACATCTCAGCTTGGATGTCGGGCCCACCACCTCAAGCTCGACCTCGACCAAACAGAGCTGCTCTTCCTCCCGTGGAAGGCCTGCCCGCTCCAAGATCTCTCCATCATGGTTGACAACTCCACAGTGTCCTCCTTCCAAAGTGCAATGAACCTTGGCGTGACCCTGGACAACACCCTGTCGTTCTCTGCAAACATCAAAAAAGTGACTCGCTCCTGCAGGATCATAGTCTACAATATCTGTAGAGTACGACCTTTCCTCACACAGGAAGCGGCAAAGGTCTTAATCCAGTCACTTGTAATTTCCCGTCTAGACTACTTCAGCTCTGTTGGCTGGGCTCCCCGCCTGTGCCATCAAACCCCTGCAATTTATCCAGAATGCCACAGCCCGCCTGGTTTTCAACCTTCCTATATTCTCCCATGTCACTCCGCTCCTCTGCACACTCCACTGGCTTCCAGCCAAAGCTCGCATCATCTTCAAGACCCTGGTGCTTGCCTATGGAGCAGCAAGGGGAACTGCCCCTCCTTACCTTCAGGGTATGTTCAAACCCTACATCCCAACCTGAGCACCACGTTCCGCAACATATGGTCTCTTAGCCCTCCCACCTCTACAGGAGGGCAGCTCCCAACCCAGTCATAGCTCTACTTTTTCCTGGCACCCAATGGTGGAACAAGCTTCCCCCTAAAGTCAAGATGACAGAGTTCCTGCCCATATTCAGAAATGTCTGAAACCCTACCTCTTTGAATAGTTCTTAAATAACTCTCACAGCGCCCCTGGCGAACTAATCAAAACATGAAAACTATTACCATTGAAGACTATGTACGTGTTTTAATTCAGAACTCTGTGAAATAGTGTTGACAATTGTACTCCAAAAATAAATCAACAGCAAATATACCTCATTCTCTGTAACCAGAACTTGAAACTACAACCTGTGATGCATACTATGCACAGATTAGAAATACGACAGTCTTCCAAATACAAAATAGCCTACTAACATCATCCTACACAAAATGTAGTCATTAGTACAGATTGAAGATACACTGATGCTACCATAAATCACTTATACATGGGGTCCTAAGAATGATACTTCACACACAGACAAGGTTTGCGTCCCAAATGGCTCCCTATTACTAATATACTGCACTACTTTTGCTCATAGGGTAGTAGTGCACTACATAAGGAAATAGGGTGATATTTGGGAAGTATAGAAGGAGAGGCATCTCCATGACAGGATTCAGTATGAACACAATGGTTGACAAAATGAGGATGCAGCTAGAGAATGCATTGGATTCAATAAAGAGTGTTGTACTGTATACATTACAATGTACATAATAGCTCTATACAAGCTCTATACATAAGGGACTGACTCATGAAGTTAGAGTTGTATCGCAATATACAGTATGTATAGCAGAAGCCTGGCCCATTGACTCATTAAACTATACAAGCGTTATACGATCACTCTGATGATGATCAATCTTCCAGAGATAGTGTATTTCTACAGTAGTGAGAGATAACATGGACACTGGGCGTGACCAGAAAGCAGAACTCTAGATGTTTTCTTCCAGCGCCAGTGAATTCTGGGCTTAAATGATGTGTTCCGAACCCAATTGCCAGTGAGCTATCGTAGAAAAGGTGGGTGGATCTGGAGAGGATCTGGAGCAAAACCTCAACGGTTTGGTCCAGCTGGTAGACAGTGGTGGTAAAAGTACCCAAATGTTACACTTGAGTAAAAATAAAGATACCTTAATCGAAAATAACTCAAGTAAAAGTCACCCAATAAAATGCTACTTGAGTAAAAAGAAAAGCAGTATTTGATTTTAAATATACATAAGTATCAAAAGTACAAATCATTTCACATTCCTTATATTAAGCAAACCAGACGCCATGATTTACTTGTTGTTTTAATTGACGGATAGCCAGGGGCACACTCCAACATTTACACAATAATTTACAAAAGAAGCATGTGTTTAGTGAATTGGCCATATCAGAGGCAGTATGGATGACCAGGGATTTTCTCTTGATAAGTGTGTGAATTGGACCATTTTCCTGTCCTGCTAAGCATTGGAAATGTAAAGAGTACTTTTGGGTGTCAGGGAAAATGTATGGAGTAAGTAGACTATTTTCTTTAGGAATGTAGTGGAGTAAAACTAAAAGTCATCAAAAATAGAAATAGTAAAGTACAGATACACTAATAAATGACACCGTGCATTCGGAAAGTATTCAGAATCCTTGACTTATTCCATATTGTTACGTTATAGCCTTATTCTAAAATGTATTAAATCGTTTCTATTCCTCATCCATCTACACACAATACCCCATAATGATGACAAAAAAAAATGAGTTTGGCAGCGATTACAGCCTTGAGTCTTCTTGGGTATGACGTTACAAGCTTGGCACACCTGTATTTGGGGAGTTTCTCTCATTCTACTCTGCAGATGAACTCAAGCTCTGTCAGGTGGTTGGATAGGGAGTGTCGCTGCACAGCTATTTTCAGGTCTCTCCAGAGATGTTCGATCGGGTTTAAGTCTGGGCTCTGGCTGGGCCACTCAAGGACATTCAGAGACTCGAAATCATTGCTGCAGTGTTTTGGCTGTGTGCTTAGAGTCATTTTCCTGTTGGAAGTAGAACCTTGGCCCCAGTCTGAGGTCCTGAGAGCTCTGGGGCAGGTTTTCATCAAGTATCTCTCTGTACTTTGCTCTGTTCATCTTTCCCTCGATCCTGACTAGTCTCCCAGTCCCTGCCGCTGAAAAACATCCCCACAGCATGATGCTGCCACCACCATGCTTCACCATAGGTATGGTGACAGGTTTCCTCCAGACGTGACGCTTGGTATGCAGGCCAAAGAGTTCAATCTTGGTTTCATCAGACCAGAGAATCTTTTTTCTCATGGTCTGAGAGTCTTTAGCTGCCTTTTGGCAAACTCCAAGCGGGCTTCATGTTCCTTTACGGAGTAACTTCCATATAGACACTCCACCATAAAGGCCTGATTGGTGGAGTGCTGCAGAGATGGTTGTCTTTCTGGAAGGTTCTCCTATCTCCGCAGAGGAACTTTGGAGCTCTGTCAGTGAACATCGGGTTCTTGGTCACCTCCCTGACCAAGTTTGGAACCACCGAGACTCTACCTAGAGCTGGCCGCCCGGCCAAACTGAGCAAGCGGGGCAGAAGCTTGCTCAGTTTGGCCGGGCGGCCAGCTCTAGGAAGAGTCTCGGTCGTTCCAAACTTCTTCCATTTAAGAATGATGGAGGCTACTGTGTTCTTGGGGACCTTTTAAGCTGCAGAAATGTTTTGGTACCCTTCCCCAGATCTATGCCTCGACACAATCCTGTCTCGGAGCTCTACGGACAATTCATTTGACCTCACGTCTTGGTTTTTGCTCTGACATACACTATCAACTGTGGGACCTTATATAGACAGGTGTGAGACGTTCCAAATCATGTCCAATCAATTGAATTTGCCACAGGTGGACTCCAATCAAGTTGTAGAAACATCAAGGATGATCAATGGAAACAGAATGCACCTGAGCTCTATTTCGAGTCTCATAGCAAAGGGTCTGAATACTTATGTAAAAAAAGGTATGTTTATTTTTAATACATTTGCAAAAATCTCTAAATCTGTTTTCACTTTGTCATTATGGGGTAGTGTGTAGATTGATGAGGAAAAAAATATTTAATCAGTTTTAGAACAAGGCCATAACGTAACAAAATGTGGAAAAAGTCAAGCGGTCTGAATACTTTCCGAATGCACTGAATATACTGTATACACTGAGGCTGCCTGGCTGCTAATTTGAAATGCAATCGGGTGTATTCCATTGTGAGATACAGTACACACCTATTCATTCCTGGGTTTCTTTATTTTGACTATTTTCTACATTGTAGAATAATAGTGAAGATATCAAAACTATTAAATAACACATATAGAATCATGTAGTAACCAAAAAAGTGTTAAACAAATCAAAATATATGTATATTTGAGATTCTTTGAGGTAGCCACCCCTTGACAGCTTTGCACTCTTGGCATTCTCTCAACCAGCTTCATGAGGTAGTCACCTGGAATGCATTTCAATTAACAGGTGTGCTTTGCTTTGCTAAAAAAAAAATGGTGGAATTTCTTTCCTTCTTAATGCATTTGATCCAATCAATTGTGTTGTTACAAGGTAGTGGTGGTATAAGTTTGAAAGTTTCTTCAAGTGCAGTCGCAAAAACCATCAAGCGCTATGCTGAAACTGGCTCTCATGAGGACCGCCACAGGAAAGGAAGACCCAGAGTTACCTCTGCTGCAGAGGATAAGTTCATTAGAGTTAACTGCACCTCAGAAATTGCAGCCCAAATAAATGCTTCAGAGTTCAAGTAACAGACACATCTCAACATCAACTATTCAGAGGAGACTGCATGAATCAGGCCTTCATGGTCAATTTGCTGCAAAGAAACCACTACTAAAAGACAACAATAATAAGAAGAGACTTGCTTGGGCCAAGAAACACAAACAATGGACATTAGACCGGTGGAAATCTGTCCTGTAGTCTGATGAGTCTGAATTTGAGATTTTTGGTTCCAACCGCTATGTCTTTGTGAGACACAGAATAGAACGGCTGTGTAGTTCCCACCGTAAAGCATGGAGGAGGAGGTGTGATGGTGTGGGGATGCGTTTCTGGTGACACTGCCAGTGATTTATTTACCAGCATGGCTACCACAGCATTCTGCAGTGATACGCCATCCCATCTGGTTCACGCTTAGTGGGACTATCATTTGTTTTTCAACAGGACAATAACCCAACACACCTCCGGGCAGTGTAAGGGCTATTTGACCAAGAAGGAGAGTGATGAAGCGCTGCATCAGGTGACCTGGTCTCCACAATCACCGACCTCAACCCAATTGAGATGGTAGGAGATTAGTTGGACTGCAAAGTGAAGGAAAAGCAGCCAACAAACATTTTGGTTACTACATGATTCCATATGATATTTCATGGTATTAATGTCTTCACTATTATTTTACAATGTAGAAAATAGTAAAAATAAAGAAAAACCCTTGAATGAGTAGGCGTGTCCAAACTTTTGACTGGTACTGTAAGTGTCAATCCAAAGATGTGACGTATACAACAAACATCTGGACTACTGATGATAAATGTATGATAACAATGATTGTGGGGGCTGTCTTGTTAGACTTCAGTGCAGCTTTTGACATTATAGATCATAGTCTGCTGCTGGAAAAACGTATGTGTTATGGCTTTACACCCCCTGCTATAATGTGGATAAATAGTTACTTGTCTAACAGAACACAGAGGGTGTTCTTTAATGGAAGCCTCTCAAACATAATCCAGGTTGAATTAGGAATTCCCCAGGACAGCTGTTTTGGCCCCTTGCTTTTTTTTTATTTATTTTTTTACTAATGACATGCCACTGACTTTGAGTAAAGCCAGAGTGTCTATGTATGCGGATGACTCAACACTATACACGTCAGCTACTACAGCGACTGAAATGACTGCAACACTTAACAGAGCTGCAGTTAGTTTCAGAGTGGGTGGCAAGGAATAAGTTAGCCCTAAATATTTCTAAAACTAAAAGGATTGTATTTGGGACAAAACATTCACTAAACCTCAACTAAATCTTGTAATGAATAATGTGGAATTGAGCAAGTTGAGATGACTAAACCGCTTGGATTAACCCTAGATTGTAAACTATCATGGTTAAAATATTGATACAGTAGTAGCTAAGAGGGGGAGACGTCTGTCCATAATAAAGCGATGCTCTGCCTTCTAAACAACACTATCAACAAGGCAGGTCCTACAGGCGCTAGTTTTGTCGCACCTTGACTACTGTTCAGTCGTGTGGTCAGGTCCACAAAAAAGGACAGCATGGCTGGTGCTTGGATGTACACAAAGAGCTAATGTTAATAATATGCATGTCAATCTCTCCTGGCTCAAAGTGGAGGAGAGATTGACTTCATCACTACTTGTATTTATGAGAGGTATTGACATGTTGAATGTACCGAGCTGTCTGTCTAAACTACTGTCACATAGCTCGGACTCCCATGCATACCCCACAAGACATGCCACAACAGGTCTCTTTACAGTCCCCAAGTCCAGAACAGACTATGGGAGGCGCACAGTACTATATAGAGCCATGACTACATGGAACTCTATTCCACATCAAGTAACTGATGCAAGCAGTAAAATTATTTTTAAAAAACAGATAAAAACCACCTCATGGAACAGCAGCGACTGTGAAGCAACACAAACATAGGCACAGACACCTGCATACACACACGATAACATATGCACTACACACACACACACACACACACACACACACACACACACACACACACACACACACACACACACACACACACACACACACACACACACACACACACACACACACACACACACACACACACACACAGAGATTTAGTACTGTAGATATGTGGTAGTGGTGAAGTAGGGGCCTGAGGGCACACAGTGTGTTGTGAGATCTGTGAATGTATTGTAATGTTTTTTACATTTTATAAAACTGCCTTAATTTTGCTGGACCCATGGAAGAGTAGCTGCTGCCTTGTCAGCAGTTAATGGGGATCCATAATAAATACAAATACAAATACTGTATGGGGGGGTTTGACAGCCATATTATTAACCCCACAGCTGCAATTGAAAGGGGAAAACTTTACTGAAAAGCAATTTACATTGTGTGTGTGAAATATGAGTAAACTAATACAGAAAATGCATTTGAAAAAAAGGTTACTCATAATTCAGAAATAACTGAATTATTCAAACCATAAACCATATCCAACGTGAGTATTTGGAGAAATATATGATGGAAACCTGTTTGGACAAACAATTACAAAATCATTGTGATAATAATATACATGGTGATGATGTCATGTCATAACCGTTGTCAGGAACCAACATGGCTCACACTGGGTCTGATGAACTTCATTAACACACAGCCATTTATAAAACCTTGTCTGTCTCAAATGGCACCCTATTACTTATATATACTGCACGACTTTGACCAGGGCTTCTGGTCCAAAGTAGTGCACTACATAAAGAATAGGGTGCCATTTGGGATGCAGACCTCAACTTTGCCTGATTTCCCCAGACTACTGTGCTCACTGCCGTGTCTCAACAATACCCTGTCTACTCTCTGAGGATACACACCCTGGTGGAGTCAGATCTACAGTATTCTCAATGCACCAGACAATGTGACATAACAATGATGAAACTAAATGGGGCGGCAGGTTGCCTAGTGGTTAGAGCGTTGGGCCAGTAACCGTAATCTTTGTGGGCTATACTCGGCCTTGTCTCATGATGGTAAGTTGGTGGCTGAAGATATCCCTCTAGTGGTGTGGGGGCTGTGCTTTGGCAAAGTGGGTGGGATTATATCCTGCCTGTTTGGCACTGTCCGGGGGTATCATCGGATGGGGCCACAGTGTCTCCTGACCCCTCCTGTCTCAGCCTCCAGTATTTATGCTGCAGTAGTTTGTGTCGGGGGGCTAGGGTCAGTCTGTTATATCTGGAGTACTTCTCCTGTCTTATCCGGTGTCCTGTGTGAATTTAAGTATGCTCTCTCTAATTCTCTCTTTTTTTCTCTCTCTTGGAGGACCTGAGCCCTAGACCCATGCCTCAGGACTACCTGGCATGATGACTCCTTGCTGTCCCCAGTCCACCTGGCCGTGCTGCTGCTACAGTTTCAACTGTTCTGCCTGCGGCTATGGAACCCTGACCTGTGCACCGGACGTGCTACCTGTCCCAGACCTGCTGTTTTCAACTCTCTAGAGACAGCAGGAGCGGTAGAGATACTCTTAATGATCGGCTATGAAAAGCCAACTGACATTTACTCCTGAGGTGCTGACTTGTTGCACCCTCGACAACTACTGTGATTATTATTATTTGACCATGCTGGTCATTTATGAACATTTGAACATCTTGGCCATGTTCTGCTATAATCTCCACCCGGCACAGCCAGAAGAGGACTGGCCACCCCTCATAGCCTGGTTCCTCTCTAGGTTTCTTCCTAGGTTTTGGCCTTTCTAGGGAGTTTTTCCTAGCCACTGTGCTTCTACACCTGCATTGCTTGCTGTTTGGGGTTTTAGGCTGGGTTTATGTACAGCACTTTGAGATATCAGCTGATGTAAGAAGGGTTATATAAATACATTTGATTTGATTTAACCGAAAGGTTGCTGGATCAAATCCCCGAGCTGACAAGGTCAAAATATGTCGTTCTGGTCCTGAGCAAGGGAGTTAACCCACGGTTCCCCGGGCGCCATGGATGTCAATTAAGGCAGCCCCCCCGCACCTCTCTGATTCAGATGGGTTGGGTTAAATGTGTAAGACACATTTCAGTTGAAGGCATTCAGTTGTACTACTGAATTTCCCCTTTCCCTAAATGCTCAAGTGCTGAAGTGTGGCAGTGTCAAGGAGTTACATAAGGAGTCAAGGGTGCAAGCCCCCATGAAATGTACACTATTGTAGATGATGTGATGCCCTTATCATGCATGGCCAGGAGCTAAACAGAAAATCAATAAAACATTATATCACATGCAAATAATAATGCATGTGCGAACACACCCACATTAAATTGCCCAGTCGCAGATAACATGTGTGTGACTGGAACAGAATGGATACAAAAAATAGGATGGCACCAGAGAGAAATTGAATTGAGAATGGAACCAATATCCACTAATAGTTTGTTACGCCCCCTGTATTTAATTAAATACATTCTTAAGGTTAAAGCTCAATCTCATTAATAATGGATTTACAATGTGATTTTATTCAATATCATGCCCCGGTATATGTTTCTATCTATAGATTTTGAACTTGATGTGGGTGAATTTACAATCCATTTCTTCTGACATGATGTGCTTTTTGCAAAAGAGTGTGTATTGATGGCCTGGTCCCCACACACACACACATACACACACATACACACACAATAAACACACAACATACCCTCACCCTCAATGTTCAGATCCCAAATGTCTCCAATACACATTTGATATATTCTTAATTTAGGGAAATCAATGTGGTTTTTAACTGTTTCTTTCCTCACACATAATGTACTTGTTTGTAAATAATAGGCCTAGTTGTAAAGAGTTTCCCATTTGTAAACTAAGCTGGGCTACATACATCTAGCCCTATACTGTATGGTGTGAAGAATTCAATTGAACATGCACAACTTCTAGCTCGCCATTGGACCAAGCACATTCACAAGGATATCACATCATGAAACATGATACCATTTTGTTTTACGACAGACTATTTATCTACCTATGATTGTTTATTTAAGATATAACACCTATAACCCACCAAGAAGCTACTCAGGGTATGCTACTCAAAATGCTTTGCAGTGCGCGTAAAACCTGAAATGTTATACGTTCTATGGCAGTTGGTGCCTAATAATGAATAACAGTAGACCCTCTTGGGCATGATGGGAGCTAAGTGTAGGCTATGAGGTACGTGCAGTCAGAAGTTAACACACGTAGGCTAATGGGATGCTACTCTCTTCATTCGAAAGAGCATATCAAACGCTTACCTCCATATCTGTCCAAGCTGCAAGATGTGGGTGACGGATTGCGCGGACCATATGAATAATGAACAGGACGCCGAGCTTTTCTTATTCGTCGGGGTTGCGGTGCTGCTGTTGCTGTTGCTGTTGGTTGTGGTGTTGCTCTTGCTCGCGGTGGATGCCTGTCTTTGAGGTGTGGACGGTTGGGCGCCCACATCTCCATGTGAAGCAGAACCGCTCAGCAGCTTCCCGTCCATGTGGGATGAGCAGTTTGCCGCACCGGCGGCATTGGAGCTCTCGTCGGTGCTGAAATCGTGGACGAACCATCGGAAACTAAAGACTTGGACGGAGAACGACCCTAGCACAACAAAAAATAGCGTGAGCCCGAACCACCAGTAGTCGCGACGGAGGTAATAGTCGACAGAAAGCCAAATGTCGGTGCCTACATCGGCGAAATACACCACCACTGCAGCGAGAATCCATAGACAGTCCCATATCGTGTATTTTGTTTGCTGCTCTCTGCCAAGGCGAAGACATGTCGAATTAGAACCACAGCACCGCGATTCCCCATTCACGAATTCCCCATCCCCGGTACCCGAATCCGGCTGCGATCCTGGAACGAGTCCTTGTACTGAGCCCGAGTGGTCCGAATTCTGCAAAGGCGTGAACGCTACATCGCTCTTTCTAATTTTCAATACCCCATCAGATTTAGCGGCCATTATCGTAGCTTTTTCTTTCTCCTCCAGCCAACACCGTCTTTTCTCCTCCCGTTTTCTCGGCTCCCCCTCGGCTTCTGTGTTCCAGGCGTAGAGATACTGGGCTGGGCGACCTCCTCTTCCGCCAGCTACAGCGCCGCCTGTTCATAACAAAGCAACCCTACCGCTCGGCAGCGGGTACGAACCATATGCTCTCCCAAGGCACATACTTGAAACTATGACATCATTGCTTCGCAACTCTTCCTCAGTCGCTCCTCACCTCACATTTCTCCCCAATAGCGACAATAGAGCTACAGCATATTGCAATTCACTCTGATAGGCCTAATTAAACCAAATGTATAGGCTAATTTAAAAAAAGTATATGTATATATGCCAGAGGACTGCAATAAAATGAATCGAAGGCCTGGCCAATATTTCAGGTAGGTTATACTTGACCAACGATGAGCAAAATACAATAGGCTATTAACCTAATCCAGACCCACTAGGCAAAAACTGATTGAATCAACGTTGAATCGACATAATTTCAACCCCAAAATGCAATGTGATGACGATTAATCAACGTGGAAAACTGATTGGATTTGCAAAAAGTCATCAACTTCAGAGAATTTTGTATTTTTTTCACGCAACCTTTAACCTAAATCACGTTGAATTCATGTTAGTTAACAACTCAACCAAATGTAAATTAAAACTAGACGTTGAACTGACGTCTGTGCCCAGTGGGGAGGGAATAGGGCTCTTCTGCTGCCACTATGAAATAATACAATAGCTATAAATAACTGGAGCAGTGACGCACGCACCCACTAGAAAGTGTTGATTTGTGGTTAAGTAGTCAATTATCCCAATATTCACATATGTAGCCTATTTCTCATCTGGGTATTCTGGTGCAGTAGGTATAACGGTTCAGCACCATGGACAGCTCCCGCGTCAACTCACTTTCATACTGTATGTAGCCTACAGCTACCCTTATACAGAATGCACCGGTAAGCAATCAAGTCCCGTCATTTATTACTAGAGGGTCCCGACACAGTCATTGACTGCGATTTTAATGAATGATCTCCGCAGTTATAACAGGTTATGCCTTGACCGCACCATAGGCTATTTGAAGCACAGCCGCACAACCGCTATGATTTTGACACGCCCTCCTCGCAGCTTGGCTGCACGCATGGCCAGAGGACGACCACGCTATATACATGTACAACCTTAAAACACGGCCACAGCGTTGCTTCAATGGTATTTTGTTGAAATGCTGAACAGTGACACTAAAATATTATTATTTGCGATTTAAAACTGAGAGATTGATTGTATTAGCTGTCTAAAATGAGGAAAATAGTTAATGAATTGTGTCCATGTGTGAGAGATGGAGAGCATCCAGATATAAATATGGACCCTGTCACAAAGAAAAATCGATCCACGCCCAATGACTGATTGACAGACAGGTGATGCTACAGAGGAGTGAGAATGAGGAGATGGGGGAAAGAGGACAACTCTATAGCTCTATATTCCTAAACACTATAACACACCCATAATGGCTTATATAGTGGCACTGCGGCACCTAGGGGCCCCGAATGACAACCTTAGCCTCCCACCCAGGCAGCCAATCTGCGACGCATGGTAAATCTTCAAAGATGTGACCATCTGTCATTAGTGGTGCAGGGGAGGATAAATACCTTGGCGTGACTCGAACTGCTAGCGTTTGGCAGATCCCATTTCAAGCCCCACTGACGTGAAGATGAGCGTCACACATCTCCTTCCACCACTGGCCAGTGTTGTGCCGTTTTGCTGTACCTGTGGCCATCTATCTCTCTCTGACTGCCACAGCCACACGACCTATGGGTGACTAGGCCAGAATGATGGTGCTGTCACCTTGCCTGGCTACCCAGACTCCTTGCTCTGGCCAAACGCTACGCCACACCCACAGACGTTAGTTTCTTCTCCGCAATGAGTCTGGATCTGATAGGTCCAGAAACCGATGGGTTGGGCCAGAGCCAGAACACACGTAGGTAAAGCAGCGGTTTGGAAATGTGTAGCCTCTGCCAAGTCCACAACAACTGGATGTTCTGGTTTTCAGGGGAAATGAAAGAGAGCCTGTGGCGTGGCTTCCTCTTTTGGACATTAAGAAGGCAACACTCCATCTTAACTCCTCCTCCACATTTACTGGATTGGTTGAACAGTGCAGAAGAGAACCACCTGTGCCAGTTTTTCTTCCATCTTGTCAAGACCAGTATGTAGGGGATCTAGTTTCAGGCGTTTCTTTTCAAGCCTGCAGGGTTATAAAATGAGTCATTGGCTTTGATACTCTGATTAGTTAGAGACGATCCAATCACTGACAACGCCTTTCGTGCACCTCGTCACCATAAAGAACTTCAATGATGGCAGTCTCGGACTAAAGTATGTAGCGAACGACAGAGCAGCGAGAGAATTTAGTGTGAGTTGTCAGGCTAGCTGTCACCTGGTGCTGGATCCTCTCCTAGCTCACCTGTCACATCATAAGCACAACACACTGTGGAGGAATGGCTCACTCCGTACCAACCAGAAACAGACTTTCCTAAATGCAGTTTGGGCAAATGTCAGATGGGTTGGGCCATCTTTGGCCCAGTGGGCCTGTCTGAATTGCGGGGTTTTGCGCATAATGTTTATTTGGATAACAACGGGGCCCTCTTGAAAAAAATGGTCTGTTTGGTGGCCTCAAGGAAAGAAATGGGCCGGTGTGTTTGCAATGCCCGGGACGATTTCTGGTCCCGGGTACCAACACTACTGTAGTACAGAACCTCAACAATATATTTATTCTTATTAGATGGAACTCATTAAAGAGGAGGGCTGCTGTGAGCTGTTTAAGTTTTGCCTGGATGAAATAAGGACCACCTCACAGAACTAGGGACAGCCCCCACATTATCTCACTCATGTTTTATAGCTGTGCTTCCTACCTTTACCCCTCACCTCTTGATTTGAAGTAACTGAAAATGTACATTATTCATAACTGTCGGCAGCAATGAATTCTCACACATATTCATGTTTATCATGTGGAATTCTCACTTTCAATTACTCCACCATAAATCCCTTTTCAAATCTTTGAGCAGTAAGCATATTAGTTATTCAAGAGAGACTCCTGTTCTGTGGAGGAGACATCCCTCCCTATGCAACCACAATTTAATTACTGCTGTCTACTCTTATTGATTTGAACAGGCGCTCTGTCAAATGGATAGCTATGCCTAGCTCTGAATTCCATCATTAATTCCTCCTAATGATTTCCAAGGTACATTTTTTATGACAGGAGCAATCATACAACTCCACTGGCCTCTTGAATCAGTTGCATCAGTGGCAACCAGCAAATAAATACTCACCTGAATGTACTGGGAAAGGGAAAGGAAAGGGGGATACCTAGTCAGTTGTCCAACGGAAAGTTTTCAACTGAAATGTGTCTTCCGCATTTAACCCCTCATTGTCTCTTACTGTTAAGTACTTGACACAATACAAACTCACTGGAGTCTTTTTTATTTAAAATATGTTTCCAACCTAGATGATTTCTTTATCATAAAAGAAAGCAGTCGCTAAATATGCATGCTTCATTTGCACTGTATAGTAAAAGATCCAGATGACATTGTCTATTCAAAGCCCAGTGTTGCATCAAATATCTGGGCCATATCTACAGTATGAAATATTAATAGAGCAGCCCTCAGCATCATACATCATCAGAACCAGGCAGGCTGCTGTGATCCTCTCCTAAAACACATGGTATCAATTCAATGGATACAGTCTATGTACTGTAATTCACATGCTATACTATAGTTACTATACGTATATTCTACAGAATTCTATTCTATTCTAAAATATACCATCCTGTAACACACATGATACATAAACTGAGTTTCAGATCAGTCTGACCTTTTTGTCAGAAGGGTGTGGGTTCATTTTACACTTGCTATCTGCAATGATTATATTATGTAAAACACACACAAATGCAGAATTCAGAGGTGATGAATATTGAAAAAATGTATATCGATCAGCAGACCTGGCAGAAAACATGCTCATCATTCTGAATTTGAATGAAATGTGATAACTTTGTCAAGCGAAGAATCTTCTTCCTTTGTTATTAATGACAGCCGTAGTTGCTCAGCAACAACCCCCAACGTTCCAAACAGAGTGAGGACCTGCGGTGAGACAACATGCCATTGTGACAGGTCCGTTCGAATAGTAAGAGAGCTGACATGCTAAAAGTGGAACAGTAGCCTTTGCTATCTAGAGCCACTCTCAGACTGGCATCTAACTGTAAAGATGGTGACACAGGGAGGCTTGTCCACTGAACCAAACAAGGCTTGTCATGAGAAAAGGCTTCGTCTGAAACATTTTCAAACTGGGTTAGACGTCTTGGATTTACAGTGCCTTCAGAAAGTATTCCTTTTTTTCTCTCACTCATCTACACACAATACCCCATAACGGCAAAGTGAAACATGTTTTTAGAAATGTTTACAAATGTATTGAAAATAAAATACAGAAATATATTGCATAAGTATTCACACGCCTGAGTCAATACAAGTTAGAATCACCGTTGGCAGAGATTACAGCTGTGGATCCTTTTGGGTAAGTCTCGAAAAGCTTTGCACATGTGGATTGTACAATATTTGCACATTATTCTTTTTAAAATTCTTCAAGTTGTCAAGTTGGTTGTTGATCATTGCTAGACAGGCATTTTCAATTCTTGCCATAGAATTTCAAGCCGATTTAAGTCATCACTGTAACTAGGCCACTCAGTAATATTCAATATCCTCTTGGTAAGCAACTCCAGGGTATATTTGGCCTTGTGTTTTAGTTTATTATCCGTCTGAGAGGTGCATTTGTCTTCTAGTGTCTGTTGGAAAGCAGACTGAACCAGGTTTTCCTCTAGGATTTGTCCTGTGCTTAGCTCTATTCCATTTATTTTTATCCCACAAATCTCCCTAATTGTTGCCGTAGGCAAGCACACCCATAACATGAAGCAGCCATCACCATGCTTGAAAATATGAATAGTGGTAGTTCATTTCTTTGGCAGATTTTTTAGTAACTTATTGCAAACAGGATGCATGTTTTGGAATATTTGTATTCTGTACTGGCTTCCTTCTTTTCACTCACTTTAGGTTAGCATTGTGAAGTAACTACAATCTTGTTGATCCATCCTCAATTTTCTCTCATCACAGGTATTAAACTCCGCAACTGATTTAAAGTCACCATTGGCCTCATGGTGAAATCCCTGAGCGGTTTCCTTCCTCTCCAGCAACTAAGTTAGGAAGGTTGCCTGTATCTTTGTAGTGAATGGGTGTATTGATACACCATCAAAAGTGTAATTAATAACTTTACCATGCTCAAAAGGATATTTAATGTCTGCTTTTTTAATTTATACCCATTTACCGATAGGTGCCCTTCTTTGCGAGGCAATGGAAAACCTCGCTGATCTTTGTGGTTGAATCTGTGGTCCTGTGTGGTCCCGTGTGGCTCAGTTGGTAGAGCATGGCGCTTGCAACGCCAGGGTTGTGGGTTCAATTCCCACGGGGGGACCAGGGTTCAATTCCCACGGGGGGACCTGTATGAATATGTATGAACTTTCAAATTTGTAAGTCGCTCTGGATAAGAGTGTCTGCTAAATGACTTAAATGTAAATCTGTGTTTGAAATTCACTGCTTGACTGAGGGACCTTACTGATAATTGTATGTGTGGGGTACAGAGATGAGGTAGTCATTCAAAATTCATATTACACACTATTATTGCACACAGAGTGAAACCATGCAACTTATATGACTTGTTAAACACATTTTTATTCCTATTTAGGTTTGCCATAAGAAAAGGATTGAATACTTATTGACACAACATTTCAGCTTTTCATTTTTAATTAATTTGCAAACATTTCTAAAAACATAATTCCGCTTTGACATTATGGGGTATTGTGTGTAGTTCAGTGACACAGATTCTCAATTTAATTACTTTTAAACTCAGGCTGTAACACAACAAAATGTGGAAAAGGTCAATGGGTGTGAATACTTTCAGAAGGCACTGTACTATAATATAAAATGGCAAGTGTCAAAACATTGAAAAGCTATGGTACAGTGCCAAAATAATGTTGACAAAATAGTCAGCGGAAATGGGTTTGAAATACCAAAACCTTTGGAGTGTAACAAGTCACTAACCAACCAATAAATGTTAATTTTCATTAGCATCATTCTTTGATTTCTCCTTTTATTTGTCATTCTGAGCAAGCGAGAGGGGTAGAGAGAAGCAGCAGACAACAACAAAATCAAAGACCCGCTGTCAACTGCCAACAGCCAATGGGCTGAGTACAATATTCTAATTATTTCTCAATCTGTCAATCTGTCACTCGTTCTACTGTGTAACTCCCACTGGCAGGGGAACACTGTGCCTGTCTGGCCTAGCCCTTCTGAGAGATCTTGTCTGGGCACTGTCTGTCTGGCCCCTGGGTATGAGACCAGCTCACTGGGCACAGATGTCAATTCATTGTCTATTCCACGTTGGTTACACGTCATTTTGTTGAAATGACGTGGAAACAACGTTGATTCGACCAGTGTGTGCCCAGTGGGAGGGTGCTTGTGATCCATGGTCTACTTTGGGGGCTGGCTTGGCTAGAGGAAACAGGGGGGCAACATAATTAATTAGCTCAGACTTAATTGTCATGACATTTCAAATGAGGTGTTTTCATTGGTAAACAACACAGAATGATGCATGTATTGCTGACATTTATGAAAAAGCAGCTACTTACGTGCTGACTTGTGCTAGATTGTGGTGTATAGGAACAGGGCCAAAGTAATAACAACCACAACATAAAATGTTGTCCTTGGAGTAGCCAACAGAGGGCTTTTGGCAATATCTTGGTAATACAGATGGGTCGTTTCACTAATTAAGTGCCTTTTGAGTAGCGTAACTTTTTATTTCACCAAAATGTTCCCATCTCAAGAGGTTAAATAAACAAATTACTATAGTAAGTGCCAAATAAAGTAACAGGGTTGACAGTAACAGGGTTGACAGTAACAGCGTTGACGATTTCATCTTAAATCAGCCATATATCCCTCATGACAGGGGGAATGATAGCTTGTTGTATGCATAACATTTCTAGCCTGTATATCTATGGGTAACAGAGTTGACGTGTTATGCTCGACCCCCTCAGTTTTCTACCACAAAACAACAGAAAATGTCCAAAAGAGTAGAACCAGCTCACCTGCATACTTTTACACTATGATTTGACTATTAGATGTTCAATGTTTCACCATATTAAAACGAGAGTCCCGTTAACGTAACAGGGTTGACCTTAAAAAGTTGGACATGTATTTTTTTACCTTAAAATTAATCACTCATCACATTAAATAATTTGTAATCTTCAGAAATGACTTTGTCAAAGCAAAGATTTAAAAAACTAGGGCTTTACAATGATGGTGAAAACTTGGGAAAATGTTGGGGTTAAAATCTTCCTAGAAGTCACAGAGGATGCACAGAGGGACACAAAGCAGAATTTTATTCACATAAAAAAAAACAGATTTATTGCATTTTCCATGTGCTCTATATTAAAGGCCACCTCACTTAATAACAGGTTTTTTAAATTCAATATTTGAGCACAATTTTGACTTAAAATATCAACAGGACGTAAAAGGCACTCATTTCGTGGAATGACCCAGAAAGAAATGCAAAAACTCAAGTGCTGCTTCAATTCAATAAAATACAACAGCAAAAGCTCCATGTTGACATTGCATGGAGCCCATGAGTGTTCTAATCTGAAGGTCTATTTGGAGAGGGATGCTGACCCTGTCCCATGCCTTGGCCCTGTCTCTTTCCAGCAGGATGATCTGTAGAGGAGTGTGAGAGAGGGAGTGACATGCCTGGGTGGCGGTGCCCAGACACTCAGGGCAATACCAGAGTTCAGGTGAAGAGATGGGAGGAGTCAAGCTGGCCTCGCTGCCTGCTGCAGATTAGCTAAATACCTAGGCCACTGATTTCTGTGGACAATTACATATCAGCCACATAAAAATATAGACTACTCCCTCACTCTCTCTCTTCAGTTTGTATTTGAACCTCTCACTTGAACAAGTTAGCTAGCTATTACAATGGTAAGATTGGCAAGTACAGTTGAAGTCGGAAGTTTACATACACCTTACCCAAATACACTTAAACTCAGTATTTCACAATTCCTGACATTTAATCCTAGTATAAATTCACTGTCTTAGATCAGTTAGGATCACCACTTTATTTTAAGAATGTGAAATGTCAGAATAATAGCAGAGATAATTATTTATTTCAGCTTTTATTTCTTTCATCACATTCCCAGTCGGTCAGAAGTTTACATACACTCAATTAGTATTTGGTAGCATTGCCTTTAAATTGTTTAACTTGGGTCAAATGTTTCAGGTAGCCTTCCATAAGCTTCCCACAATAAGTTGGGTGAATTTTGGCCCATTTCTCCTGACAGAGCTGATGTAACTGAGTCAGGTTTGCAGGCCTCCTTGCTCGCACACGCTTTTTCAGTTCTACCCACCCCCCCGTGCTTTACTGTTGGGATGGTGTTCTTCGGCTTGCAAGCATCCCCCTTTTTCCTCCAAACATAACGATGGTCATTATGGCCAAACAGGTATATTTTTGTTTCATCAGACCAGAGGATATTTCTCCAAAAAGTACGATCTTTGTCCCCATGTGCCATAGTCTAAACCGTAGTCTGGCTTTTTTATGGAGGTTTTGGAAGCAGTGGCTTCTTCCTTGCTGAGCAGCCTTTCAGGTTATGTCGATATAGGACTCGTTTTACTGTGGATATAGATACTTTTGTACCTGTTGCCTCCAGCATCTTCACATCGTCCTTTGCTGTTGTTCTGGGATTGATTTGCACTTTTCGCACCAAGGTACGTTCATCTCTAGGAGACAGAACACGTCTCCTTCCTGAGCGGTATGACGGTTGCATGGTCCCATGGTGTTTATACTCGCATACTATTGTTTGTACAGATGAATGTGGTACGTTCAGGCATTTGGAAATTGCTCCCAAGGATGAACCAGACTTGTGGAGGTCTACAATTTTTTTCCTGAGGTTTTGGCTGAATTCTTTTGATTTTCCCATGATGTCAAGCAAAGATGCACTGAGTTTGAAGGTAGGCCTTGAAATACATCCACAGGTACACCTCCAATTAACTCAAATGATGTCAATTAGCCATCAGAAGCTCCTAAAGCAATGACATTTTCTGTTATTTTCCAAGCTGTTTAAAGGCACAGTCAACTTAGTGTATGTAAACTTCTGACCCACTGGAATTGTGATACAGTGAATTATAAGTGAAATAATCTGCCTGTAAACAATTGTTGGAAAAAATACTTGTGTCATGCACAAAGTAGATGTCCTAACCGACTTGCCAAAAATATAGTTTGTTAACAAGAAATTTGTGGAGTGGTTGAAAAACTAGTTTTAATGACTCCAACCTAAGTGTATGTAAACTTCCGACTTCAACTGTAAGTACTGATGACGCCCAACCTGCTTTAAACATTAAACAGTTAGATATTTTAGCTTTTAATTCATTCAGTGTTGACAGTAAAATACATAAATATGTATTGATAGTTTATCAACGGTACTAAACCTATTGATTTCATAAGGATGTCCCTTTAGCTGCTCATCATGGTTTTAACCAATCTAGACATACAGCAGTCAGTTTTTACTGTAGCGTCTCTGAATCTTACAACCTGATTGGTAGATTCCATTTCACTTCCATTTCAGCAAGCCCGAGGACAAGACTTGACTGTTAATAATAGTGATGGTATGAAAATTGAAATTGCAAACCATTTTGTCAGACCCCTGACAGAAAACCTGTTTTATATGTCAGCCCATGCACATGCCAGTCAAACATCCATCCAGTATGAAGCACTTGATAGTCAGCTTGACTTGTACCGTAGGCCTATTATGCAGCAAAAAAAGTTGGCTTCTGTAACACTGTCACAACCTGCATCAGTGTAATCAATAGTGTTGTGGTAAACAAACCTAACCTACCACTATGTGTATTTTATAGTCTCAAGCTTTTAATGTTTACAATTTTCCCCCTTGATGATATTGGTGTTTTTCAAGTTCACTTGTCATCCTTCAGTTTTTGCCCCTTGACAGACTGAATGTTCTCATTTTAAATTTATCTGATGGAGCCAATTTAGTTTGACACAGCTGGCTGATAAACATTCCACAGATACACTTGCTTTGCAGGGCTGCTATCTGGCTGTGGATAATGAAGGTCAAACAGGTCTTGTGGTGCATGTTAAAAAGCCATTCCCTTCCCCATCATCACCAACCCCAGTCAAACTACCCCAGAGGTCAATTCCAGAGCAGATAGAGCAATAACACAATTGATCTAGCTTGGCTGAGCTTGAAATAAAACGTTATATTTCATGACAACAATTCTGGCTTAGGTTAACCTAAATCCCACGACCTGAGGGTGTGTGTTATATGTCAGGAAAACATGTTGCCGTATAGTGTATTTCCTATTTTGTTCATTTCATCAGGACCCCCATCTCTTCAGGGCACTCACTGGATGGTTGGCCTAAGCAGGGGGTACAAATTCAAGTTCTGTCTTTTGGCAGTGTGCCTTGCTCTGTTCCAACGCCTGCCCTGTGGCACAGAGACACCATCACAGCAGTACCCATAAACCTGCAGGCTCTCCCTGCCCCCTCTCCACTTGTCTCTGATCCTGCTGCCGTACCGATATCTATCTCAGACTATGGCTGCTTCGCTTCCCAAAACATCCTAGAGACAAGCACAAGAGAGTTCATCTGTCACAAGACATTAGCAGCCATGTCAGCAGTTGACTCATCTGACTTAGTATTGGAGTGAAAAACAGCAATACACGTATGATTATTCATATTTGAGCCGTCAATAGGCTTGTTCAAGCTCAAATGTTTTGAAATACTCTTTGACTGTAAAATGTCAAGGCAGCTCTTTTTTTAATAAACATGATTTTATGCAAACAGTAGACTGAGCATATACATGTAAGTCAATAAGCACATTGAAACCTGGTGTAGAATAAATGCAATTTCAAAGGTCTGAGTTACACTAAAGTTCTTGCTCTGTGTGTTTTTCAGAGTCTGAACAGTGAATAACAGTGGCTGCTAATCATAGCGCATGGGGCTACAACACACAGTGGGCCACATCCTTTATAATCAGTCCCACATTAGTCATAGCCAACTTACACAAAGTGATATTCAGTCATAATTCACTGACACTGAAGACAAACGCAATTAAGGGAAAACAATTAATATCTCAAGTAAAATCTGAAGTTTATTGTTAATGATTGTGTATGATTTATTTACTGTAGAAATACTTCACAATGATACCTGGAGAGGAAACAATCTCCAGTTTCAAAATGTCCAGTCTTGAAGCAGAATCCTACCTCTGGGGCTGTACTGATCCAATCCCCCCCCAAAAATTCCAGTAACTATGTCAACCCTGCAGTTACTCTAAGGACACAATTACCTCCCTTACAGCAAGCATACCAGGAACATTTTGGATAAAAAGCATTGCAGAACCATAGTGGATGATTGATCTTTTGGTTTATTGCAGGGCTCTCCAACCCCGTTCCTGGAGTTCTACACTCCTGCAGGTTTTCGGCTCAACCTGTTTTAACTAACCTGATTCAGCATATAAACCAGTTAATTATTAGAATCAGGTGTGCTAGATTAGAGTTGGTGTGAAAATCTAGTGGTTTATTGGGTGTTTAAATATATATCATTTTTTCCACAGACAGAAATATACATTTAAGAGCATGCACCTCCAGACTGTGTGCAATGAAGCAATGCCTCTAAATATAACTGGTTATTTAAGCTGTAACCCTGTTATCAGTCTTGAAATGTTATGCACACACCCACACACCCACTCTCATACATCTCTGTTTTAAATGAATGTGCAACTGAGCATTTAGCCCTAATATAGAATCATAAATAACTGTAGCACAATAATGGGGATGTAAGCATAGCTTTCTGCTGTGTGGTGTAACAGTCACATTGACGCAAACACATTTGATGGCCTATTGAGCCAAAATCCCAACACTCAATACTAAAAACACTTCAACGAACAAACAAGTAGTTTTCATTTCTTCCGTGGAACCTTGTCTCCAAGTGGTACTTCATCAATAAGTTTCTGAAATAAGATTAGAAATGTTCAAACCAAGTGACTAAATATTTGGAAAAAGACAAATCCCTCCACAAGGACCATCAAATCATACCTCCAGTATTCGAGTATAGTACGTCACATCGTCCTCCAGCTCCCCCCGGGCGTCATCCACTTGGTATCTCCGACAGGCCAGCACCAGCTCGTTGGCATTGAAGAGAGGGGCCGGGTCGATGGAATGGCCATTGATGAGGCTCACCAAGTACTCTCTGTAGTGTTTCCTGGAATAGATTAGACAAAAACCAGTTAGTTACATCGATGCATGTTTATCATGGGAGAACTCTGTTGTTCTCTAAAGCGCCTTTGAGTCCTTGAAAAACACTGGTGGTGGCAGTGAGAGGAAACATACTCGCACAGTCCTGCATGGCCAGGCTGAGTTTGAGCCCCACAGGCCGAGTCCGTCTGCTGCCCACTCTCATCCTTCTGCTCTATCACTCCGCACAGCCCTGAGAGAGAGAAAGACAATTATATATCTTAGTATTTCTCCGTTTCAGTTTTTCTGAGTAAAAAGAAAATAACATAGAATCTTACCTGCTTGAGTTCCTGGAGGGGTGTCAGTATTGAACTCAACACCCTTGTTCTGCAAACAGACAATAACAATAAACAATCATTTTAATGCGGTCCATCTACAGATATTCTCGCAATAAAATCAGTTATAACTGAATGTGAGTCAGGGTGCTATAATGTGGTTATGGTGATTGTAATGGAGTGTGAGCATCCGTGTGTGTGTCGTGTGCGTATCTACCTGCAGCAGGGCTTGTAGTCTGCCAGGCTCCCAGTCCCTCAGGTAGAAGAGACAGTCTCGAGGGTGATGGGCATGCAGGCCTGTCACACTACAATGGATCACTGCACAAGTCTACAGAAGAGGGAGGGAGAGAGGAGGGGGGAAAAGGAAGGAGAGAAAGAGAGAGTGCAAGAGAGAGAGAAAAGAAAGAGAGAAATGGTGGGAGAGTAGGGGAGGGAGAGAGTAGCAGAGAGAAGGAAAAACAAACACCCACATTAAAGTGACATTCAAGTCAACTCCCATAAGATAAAACCTTGCCAGGAACTAGCACAATCGATGATGCACAAATGAACGACCCACAAATGAACAACACAAACACACCAAGCCATTTAAGGGACTTACAGTGTGGAAGGGGTTGTTGCATCCGCTGCAGAACTGGTACCTGCACTGGGAGCAGCTGAAGTGCATACAGCCTCCTTTGGACAGGGCATACTGGAACCTGCAGTTTGGACATGCTGAGGGAAAGAGGAAGTAAATTCAGGGAAACGACTCCCGGGTATTGGGAGAGTACACATGAGAATGCATCAGGGAAAGGAACTAAACGAGTTTTAATAATTCCCACAAATGAAGGTCATGTAAGAGACTGTAAATACTTAAAGGGTCTAACTTGCTCTAATTTGGTAAAACAGGGTCTAAAGGTAAATACAGTAGAACACCTGCTGAGGTGCAGTAGAACACCTGCTGAGTGTCGATGAAAGGTAACAATTCAACATGGATTGTCGAGAAATGAACAGAAAATGACAGACAATATTCTATGCGGTCCCATAACACTACCATAGAGGTACTGTAGGCCTTCTGCCTGAACTAAGCCAGAAGACTAAGGACAAACCGGACTGTGCCGACAAACAGTTAAAAGCAGCAGCAGTCCGGTTTGTCCTTAGTCCTCTGGCTTAGTTCAGGCAGAAGGTCTACAGTACCTCTATGGGAGTGTTATTCATGACGCTAATGAAATGTACTGGTTTGGAAGAGGAACTATGAGTAAGACCAATTTGATCTCTCTCAGCCCAACATCTAGTAAAGTGTCTGGCCGTTCACACCTCCGCAAGTACCTGCCTTTCCTGGTTAAAAGCTACAGTAGCTCAATGGAGGAGGTGTTTAAGAAGGTGTGTGTGTGTGTGTGAGAGAGAGACTCACTGATGCCGTTGTCACGCAGGTATCCGGCCAGGCCTTGCCTCTGGTACTCTGGGTCATTCTCTCTCTTCCAGGACTGGTACCGTTCACACGACAGACCACCGTGCTGAGACTCCCACTAGAGAATGCACGGTGACAGAGACAAGAGAGGATGATATACAGATTAGGCTCCAGCTTCACTCCAAAGAAAAATCCCCTTCTATCACCCTCTCTCACACATAAATAGAGTGGATGTTTGTCACTTACAGGTTTCTTGCATTGTGCGCAGAAGCTGTTCCTGCACTGGAAACAGGTGACCTTCAGTTGGTCTCCATCATAGATGAACCCATAGGAACACTGACAGTAGGAAGGGGAAGACAGGAATAGTTAATGAAATAAAAAAACAGAAATACCTTTGCTATCAGACTCGAAATTGAGCTCAGGTGCATCCTGTTCCCATTGATCATCCTTGAGATGTTTCTACAACTTGACTGTAGTCCACCTGTGGTAACTTCAATTGATTGGACATTTGCACATACCTGCAAATGCACATTGCACATACATGTCTATATAAAGGTCCCACAGTTGACAGTGTATGTCAGAGCAAAAACCAAGCAGAGGTTGAAGGAATTGTCCGTAGAGCTCCGAGACAGGATTGTGTCGAGGCACAGATCTGGGGAAGGGTACCAAAAAATGCATGCAGCATTGAAGGTCCCCAAGAGATCCTTGAAGAAAACCTGCTCAGGACCTCAGACTGGGGCAAAGGTTCACCTTCTACCAGGACAACGACCCTAAGAACACAGCCAATACAATGTAGGAGTGGCTTCGGGACATGTCTCTGAATGTCCTTGAGTGGCCCAGCCAGAGCCCAGACCTGAACCTGATTGAACATCTCTGAAGAGACCTGAAAATAGCTGTGCAGCAACGCTCGCCACCCAACCTGGCAGAGCTTGAGAGGATCTACAGAGAAGAATGGGAGAAACTCCCCAAATACAGGTGTGCCAAGCTTGTAGCATCATACCCAGAGGACTTGAGGCTGTAATCGTTGCCAAAGGTGCTTCAACAAAGTACTGAGTAAAGGGTCTGAATACTTATGTAAATGTGATATTTCAGTTTTTTTTATTTTATAAATTTGCAAACCTTTTTTAAAAATTGTTTTTTCTTTGTCACTGTGGGGTGCTGTGTGTAGATTGATGAGGGGAAAAACGACTTGATACATTTTAGAATAAGGCTGTAACATAACAAAATGTGGAAAGGGGTCTGAATCCTTTCCGAATGCACTGTATACTGCCATTTCTTAGCTAGTGAAGTGTGATTACTGTGATTTTATGGCAGCCTCAATAGGGATTATCAAATTATGTCTGGAAACAAACATTCTAAAATTTTTCCTTTGCCTTTGTACACATAGGAAATAAACCTTAAAAACCCGCTCAAGGCTATTATGTGATTAGAACTCACATGACTACACCAGAGGAACTTGGGGTCCTTGATGAGGGCTTGTTCAGTCAGCTTCTTATGAAACAGATCATACACTTCCGGCTCCAGACACTCCCGCAGCTGCACACACACACGCACAGGAAAATATGATTACAGGTGTTACCATCATACACACCCAGCAAACAAATGTATGGTCTCGTGAGATAACACTGACACCACCAACAACTGCATTTTGAAGGGAGAGAAGCCTCTGAAATCCTGGAATTGTATTTTTTCTCACTGTTTCTTCTCTCTTCAAAGAGAAAATCTGAGGGAGATGTTGTGTGACGTTGTTCTCTGTGTGATGTACTACCTGGATGTCCAGGGTGGAGAAGTAGCTGTTGAGGTGTTCGGGGTCGTTGATGTCAGGTTCCCAGCAGACGGGACACACCATGTCTCTGATGTGCTTGTCTCTCACTGCGATAGTGAAGTGCTGCTGGAAACAGCCACAGCACACCGAGCACTGACAGGAGGTCAGAGACTGCATCTGAAACAGGGAAGAAGAGAGGAGAGGAAGAAAGAAAGAAAGGATTAGAAGAGTTGGGGGGGTGGGATACTGCAACAACAACAAAAAAAGAAAAGAGAAAAGCTTCTGCTACAATTTGAGTAAAGACAAGCTTGCGCACACAGACGCACACACACACTTGAGAGAGTACCTTGCTGTGGGGAAAGTCTGACAGGCAGATGGGGCACTCTTTGGCCAGCACCCGGCGGATGAAGTCTCGGTCATGTGACTCGCGTACGGCCTGTACCACGTCGTCTAGGGTGTAGGGGGCGGTGCGCTCCTGCAGCAGGGACAGGGCCAGCTCACAGCGGCCCCAGCTGGGCAGGTCATACACCGCCAGCAGCCTCCGGCACACACGCTGGCCCCAGGGGGAAGAGGGGGGGAGTGGAGGGGGAAGAGTGAGAGGAGAGAGAGAGATCAGACCAGTGAAGGGGACAAGCAGATACAGAGGAATGATGAAAGGAGAGATATGCCACACTCAAAAAATAACTCTTATCACTGTGAGACATCAAGCAATTGTCAAGATGACTGAAGAACATGTATGACCTGTGGGCCTTTCTAATGGTGGTAGGTATAAACAGATTATCATCAATATAGCTATTCTGTGTTCAGCTAAATGTATGGCCAGAAAAATATAGTGGAGTTCAGAGAGCCCCAGTGACCCACCTGTTTGTCGGGGTGGTTGATGTCGATGGGTGGCTCAGGTTGGTCGCTCCACATGCGCTGGTGGAAGGGCTCCATGAGGGGTCGCTGCAGCAGAGACAGAGCCCCCCGCACCTCTCCCTCGCTCTGCCTCAGAACCTCCTGACACCGCACCTCGTCAGTGAACCCCAGAGAACACAGCTCCTTTACCTGCAAAGGTACATGAGAGATCAAACCCTTCCTTGAGTGTTCGAAGGCTAATCTCCTACATATAGGGCCAATTTCCCACACCAAGATTAAGCCTAATTCAGGACTCAAAATAGTTAGTAGAGAATCTTCATTGAATGTCAGTTTTAGTCCAAGACTAGACTTAATCTAGGCCTGGGAAACCAGCACATAGCTGTCAGCAAAGTGAAAAAAGTGACGGTACAACTGACCTTAGACCAGTTCTTAATGGGCAATAGACTTTCTGACCTGTCTCTCACCTTAGAGTGTCTGTCTCTGAGAGCCTGTTTCGCTGCTCTCTCAGTGTCTCCCCCTGCAGACAGCCAGGCCAACTTGGCCTCAGCCCTGGACAGGGTCACTCCTCTCCCTCTGGTCTGCTCCTCCTCCACACCTGTATCCTCTGCAGTACCAGTACCGTTCTGGTTCTGTCCGGCCTTCAGGTCTGCTGCTCGAGACGAAGAGGCCGTGGCACAGATCTGGTCGAGCAAGTGAGGTAGCTCTGCTTTGAGCCAATCACAGGGAAGGATGTTTACGTCCCCGGAGACGCGCATGCCTGTGTACACTTCCTCTGGACTCACTCCTTTCTTCTCTCCATCCTGACAGACAGGCAGACAGAGGAGAAGATGGAGAAAGAGTTAACAGAGACAGGAAGAGAGAGGGAAATAAAGAAACCAATCTGTCATACATATTCACTAGGCCTCAGCTGCTGCTACTCACCACACTGTATATTACACACCTAGAGGATGCTAATGTTATTTTTACACATCGTTTGTTTTCCGAAATCTGTAGTCTGTAGTTTTAATAGTACTGCAACCAAATTGGCCAGCAATGGTACAATAAAAACTTTTCTGAACCAAAATCTTAAATTAGCTAATAGCTTGTAATATTACAAGTAGTGGGGTAATGTGATTATACACCATATTATAGATAAAACAGAAAGCCTTCACTCACTCTAATGAGCTGGATCAGCTTTAGCCCCTCCTCTCTCATCAGTTTCTGTCTCCTCAAATCAGGGTCCTCCATGGGTGGGTCTTTGGGTTTGACGGACAGCACGGGGACCCTTTTGACCTGGGATGGAGGGTGGAGTTTGACTCGCATTTTGGCGGGCTCGGGGCGGGGGAGGTCACACATCTCACACACTGATGCTGGAGTGTAATTGATGTAAGTACAGAACTGACACATCCACTGCAGAAGGATGGGAGAAGAAGAGATAATTTGAGTGAGCTTAGACACTCACAGGAATAGAGGAACAATATCAACTGTAATACATGGTGATAAAGGCACAATCTGAAACTTTCATTTCAACTCAAAATGTGCTGCTTCTGCATTGACTTTAACAGTAGTTTACCTGGCTGTCTGGGTCTCCTGGCATACCCAGTACCGGAGCAGCAGGCCGGTTGGGTGTAGGAGGGGGGCGTGTGGGGGTTGCCGGAGGCTTGGTGGCCAGGCGGGGGCGCTCACACACCTTACACAGGATACTAATGCCCGCGTTCACCACCGTACAGCTTTTACACTGCCACTCTGGTGACATACACAGTGAAAACACACTCAACACAGGACTATGGAAGAGGTGAATATTAACTCAACAGCTCATATACACCAAGAGTGTCTTCCCATATTCAGACAATAAACAACTATACATGGAAATACAGAGGAGTGAGACTGACTGGAGTGCAAAAAAGGCAAACCACCACTATTAAAACACAAACATTGTTGGTTGGGTGTGTGTGTGTGTGTGTGTGTGTGTGTGTGTGTGTGTGTGTGTGTGTGTGTGTGTATACTGACCAGTGATGGTGAAGGGCTGTGGGAACTCATCCTTAGCAGAGCCAGAGGAGGCCAGGCGTGGTCTCTCACATGTCTCACACAGTATGTCCTGGTTGGAGTTGACCCTGGTACAGTGGGTACAGTGCCATGACAGGAGGGAGCTGCTGGGAAAGAGAGGGAGGAAGTGAATCTAGTGCCCAACACACAGGGAGTTGCATTTCAGCAATAATCACCACCTTTGAAAATGTAGCGATTCTCACCCTTTCCTGTCAGTTTCTATTTTGTCTTACTTGTCATGTCTTACCTGTGGTTCTTTCGCATTTTAGAGGATGTCACGACAGTCCTGTGGTGATTGGCTCGCTCTACAGAGGAGTGGTACAGTCTATCACATTCAGTACACAGCCATTGGACACAAGAGTTACAGTGGGCAGCCACTGGGAATATAGCACAGATAGTGCAGTTGTCTGCAAAGGGGAAGAGAAACAAGGAAAGTTGAATGCAAGTTTCAGATGTAAAAAATACACACACACACACTTCCAACCTGTGTGTCTGGTAGAGATAGAGGTGGATGTTGAGGCGTTAGCGGTCCGTACTGGAAGAAAGGCACTAGTGGGAGACTGAGCCAAGGAAGCCAGAGACATGTACAGGGGCTGGCTCTCTCTGAGGCTGGAGGGAATAGCTACCGCATCAGAAATGGGTCCGAAGTCATCCTGGAATCAGAAAGGAGAATTCAGTCATCTGATGGTGGTGGAAACTACCAGACACAAAACCACACAAATAGAAAAACTGCCTGAAGTAGAGAAAGGCAAATAGGGTGAACAAAAAAAAAAACATGTAGAAGGCAGAGAGGAAGAGGATAGGTTATGGGAGATAGGAAAAATACCTGTTGGTTCAGTGATGGGATAATTCTCTCAAAGAACTCTGGGTGGGGGTGAGCCTCCTGTGAAAACATCAACAACGACTCAGTGGTACAACTGACTTTAGAAACCTCTTTGAAATATTTCAGAATAACTGCTATTGGTCCAGACCTTGATGAGCATGTCCAGTTCCATGCGTAGACTCATGACCTCCAAGGTGACCGCTGCGACCTTCTCAATGTCAGGCTCCATGACCTCATCAGGGAAACTCAGGCCGTCTGGCTGCTGATTGGAGTAACCATAGAGACAAAGCACTGCCCTTCCTCCCTGGGGTAGAACAGAGGAGAGGAAAGGCTATAGAGGGTTTTATGCAATACTGTTGGCATAACGTTAGTGTTGTGGTGTGTGCACAATTAACTTCATTATTAGCAAGGTAGTAGGCTATAGACTCATATTGAACTAAGCCTATATCAACATAATGCCAATAGTGACAAGACAGTAGACTACATATCATCATCCAGAATCTCACCTGCCTGTATTGAAGACATCCTCACCTGAATGGCATCTACTGTTGCTCTGAAGACGGGGTTGTTGTGCTTGACAGCACGCCAGTACTTGGGCCTACTGGAGCTGGTGAGGTTACAGCCATACTTCTCCAGAATGTTCAGTGCTGTGGACAATCTCTGCAGGGAACCTATGGTCTGGCAGGAGAGAGGACAAAGACGAAAAAAGTTTGATACAGAAAAAGGTTGAGAAAAGAATAGACAGTGAACAAAAATATGAGTACAATGTATAAAGAGAGAGAGAGAGAGGAGTTCACTATTCCAAGATGTAGGCTAAGTGAAGGTAATTATGTCATTGTGATATGGACATTGTTTAATGTTTCAAGTACACTCAAACTAACTCACTTCTTTCCTGTTGTTATTGACGCCGTTTTCAATTATCATGGTCTCCGCAGCAATGTAGCGGTATTTGACCGATGGTGGTAAGGGTATGTTGGCCATGGCTGATATTCCGGCACGGACCTCCAGCACTGAGCCAGTGGAATACAGACAAGCTTCCGCATGGCATCGTACATCCTCTAGCTGGTCTGAAAGGGTATTAGCCATCCTGGAAAAGAGACATCAGTCATCATCATCACACAGATCAGATAGCAAATCATTGAGGGCACTGCCACACCACAGGCAGAGTTGATGAGCAAGATGCTTGCCTTACTGACATCCATTCATTCATTCATTCATAAGACGTTACCTGTAAGCCCCGACAGTGTGTGGCCGTTAAATCACAAGGCTGTCATATCAAGGAACACACACAGCCACCAGACTTTTACTGCATTTGCAGTACTCTATATTTGCAACAACACAATTACTAGCTAACTAAAGTTGAAGTGGAAATTATATCTCTACCTATATGAAAATACTGTCATATAAGCAATCTGCTTACCCAGTGTTTTCGCTCAACTGTCTGCAGTGACAGCCATTGAATCACGATGAGATGGCATTTCATTCAAAAGCGGGTGCTTTCAAAACACCATGTCACGCACCTCAATACAGACTTGTGCGCTAAAAACATGTATTTATATATATTTTTTATATATAAAATGTTATTCTAAAACAAGTAGTAACAGGGTCGTGGTAAAATCTAGCTGCAGTACTAGCTACGAATGTAAACAACTGCGTGAGAAAAATGCCGTATACTGCTTTGCGCAAAGAAACTAACCCCCATGCATCGCCATTGTGTGTCAAAACCTAATTTTCAAACAGAGATCCCGGAGCCAATATGGCTTGGACTGAGGAAACGTCGCAAAGCTGCAGTGCAGTACATTGTTTGTGAAGTTTTGGTGTCACCTTGTGGTGAAAATGACTAATTGCCTAATTTGCCTGTCACTCACCTGAAAAATATCCAGTTGATTACACGCTAATTGGTGTGGGGCGCGGGTGTTGCAATGCCCAGGCGCAGTAGGTTATAAATATGGTGGGGAGGGTGAAGAAAGGCAGAGTTTTGTGTTGCTCTCGTTTCGTGCACGCCTACGGTCTTACGTTTTTGTTTTTTTGGACCGTCACGGTCACATGTAAGTCCTTATACTTTTCCCCCCCGGTCATTTTCATGTGTATTACTCTGATGTAATGGCATAATACATATTTCTTGTTCGTGGATGCAGTCAGATTGTTGCCTTATTTGAATGGAAGGCAGAGCATCTGCAATACTACCAGTTTCTACACCGATTTAGGATGCCCATCTAATGACGTGTAGGCTTACGTTAACTTTTTGTTTCCTCTTTGCACTAGAATTGCGGTGTATAATATCCTGTGCTGTCTTTCAGCCCTGACCAAGCAATGGAAGGTGATTATTTATTAGTGTATTGGGTTTGATCAATTGTGACATTACTCAATTGAATATTTGTTGTGGAAAGTGTCAAATCATCTAATTTCTCCTTTCGTTCAGATATGAATAATCCTTCACACTCAATGGGAGTTGGGCAACCACACCATCCAACTAATCACACAAGACCATTTTTCTATGTTCAACCACCAACTCAACCTTATTATAATATGTACCAATGGAATATGAACCCATATGGGCAGTATGGTCTTCCCCCATCAGGTACAATAGAACACATTTTTCTAGCATCTTAAACAAATGAATTTACATCTTAATTTAAAATGTCTTTATTTCCAGTTATTCCTCATGTGCGTCCATATATGGCTCCATATCCATATACTGGTATGCAGTATCCTGGCTATGTGGTTCCCCAGGCTCTGATGCAGCCTGTTGATTACAGTAGGGTGTTTAACCCCCACATCTCCTCTGCGACCTACGACGTACAGTACCGCCACCACTACCAGCAACAGGCCTGTGTATTGCGAGAGACCACATGTTCAGAGGTTCAAACCGATCCGAGCGACACTGTCCACAACCTGATCGACAGTCTGGACAGGCTCAGAACCAATGAGAAGCCACCTGAAGAAAGTGAGCTAAACCCTAAATCTGACCTAGGGTCCCTAACCTCTGAGACAACCATCTCTTCCTCTGGAAATGTGGAAGAAGAATTCAGTGGGATGCGTAGGGAGCTGGAGTTGAGACCTCTGCCACAGAGACAACCCCAGCAGGGTAAGAGGAGGCAGAGGGACTCCTCTCTGCCCAGCAGCGTATTCAGTGACTCCACTATTACAGCACTGGTCTATGATGCAGAATCCAGCCAGAGCTGCCTGGAGATGGCCAAGCAGGATTGCTGGTCCCTGGGCTCTGGGGTGCTGCCCATCGACAGCTCTTCTGTCCATGAGGGGAGTCTGGAGGAGTCTAGGCAGCAATGCCACTCTGAGAAGCTCTACCTGAACACTGAAGAACCTGGGATAGAGTGGCAGTCCAGAGAACAGCCTAATCCTCCAGAGGATGTAAAATGTGACTCTGGGGCCTTGACACAGAGCCTTGAACTGAATGGGGCTTCACATGACCACCACTCACTTGACTGTCTGGCTCCAGAACAAGATTGTGACAAGGTTCTGATTCCATCTGCCTCTGAGCTGAAGGACCCTGTAGATAATCTAGCCTCCAAGGCAGAGTCCTCTGACTTGCCTTACAGAATCCTCAGGCTGCCCTGTGATCAGGTTACAGGCATGCTGCTGGATGATCCACTGTGGTATGTTGACTCCGCTGCGTCCAGTCTGGTGCCTCCACCGCAAAGCCATCTGTCCCCGCTTGTGAGTGCCTACTACTGTAGCTACTACCCGCAAGTGGCCCAGGAGCGCCAGAGTGTCCTCAGCCCATCCATAGACGAGCTCTCCTCCAGAGATGAGCTCTTCTCCACTGATATCGAAGATGTGGACCTTATCTCTGGTGGTCATGTGTATGTGGGAGGCGGCAAGCTAGCCGAGGCAACCTGCGAAACACCTGACCTCTCTGGTAAGGAAAACGTACCTACTCAATCCAACCCAGTAGAAGGGTTTGCAGAATGTTCTAAGACCTGTCTCAGCTGTGGCCTGAGCCTGGCGGAAGAGTCGAGGCCAGGCGACTCACAAGGGCCATGCCGTTATGTTGAGCGGGAGGAAACAGATGAAGATGTGCTAGAGGAAGATGACTACAATGAGCGAGGGGAGCTGTTGAGTGCCTGTCAGGTGCTTGTGAAGAAACCACATCACCCTAACAGAGTGCCTCAGCCCTCTGCTCGCCAGTTTCCAAACAGTAAACCAAAGAGGGGCTGCTGTGAGGACCACCATGAAGTCATGTGTCATGAAGAGCAGGAGCACGGTTACCTCTGGAGTTTTGACTGCTGTGAGGACCACAAAGCTACTGTCAAAGCTGACAAGTCTAAAGGGAAAGGAGGACAAAGAAATGCCCCATGCAGGCCTTATAATGGTAAGATTCTTTCCATCTCTTGACGTAGTCTGATGTCCCCTTCTAAATAGTGTCTTTACTTTTAATCCTCGTGTCATTCATTACAAATGTGAATTTGTCATGTTTCCCAGAGAAGCCTTGGAGAGAAGGCACTGTGGCATCAGACCACGATAGCTGGGGGAGTTCTGGTGCCAAATATAAGCCAAAGTCTTGGAGACCGTACAATGGGTCACAAGAACAAAGTGAGTTTCCTGTTTAAACTGCCGAGTTACCCATTGCCTTGATCAGTTCTCTACTTTTCACTAGTCATTCACTGTTTGACCTGGCCGTTATTGGTGTCCCAGCTCATGCTTCCCTCCCTCTGTATCCTTCAGTGAGACCCCCACGCAGAAGGCCATTTGTTCAGCAGAGGCCCCGAAGGACTGACTATGACGATCATGAAGAATCAGAGTTCTCTCGCTGCCAGAGGGGCAGAGGTAAGGGTTGTGTTGCAGTAGAGATACTACTACTTTTGTCACGTTTTGAAATGATAACACTAACTTTTTTTTTCTTCTTCAGGGACCACAAAGAGAAGGGGCACAAGATATTAGCCTATTTAAGAATTGCACCGCACCTAATATATTTATTCTAAATGTATTACCTAATATATATAAATTCACTTGCACTATGAAATACACACAAAACACATTGTAATAAATTAATAGACACTCGTAATGTTTGTATACGTGGTTAAAGAATCTCAGGCGGCAGTTCAACTAGCTACACAGTAGATGCCTGCATTTCCACTGCTTGATGGTAGCTATGTTGACGCTGTGTTCATCCTTATCACAGCCTGGGCTGCAGCCTCACAGACCGTACTGTGACGCTAACCCCCATGTTGGACGCTGTGTTCATCCTTATCACAGCCTGGGCTGCAGCCTCACAGACCGTACTGTGATACTAACCCCCATGTTGACCTGCAGACCAGAATGGACCTGGGAGGTGTAGGTCCAGTCTACTCTGCAGCTTTTAAACTCTTTTTCAGTGTCTGTGTCGTTCACTGAGGATGAAGCCCAGGTAATAAGATGTATCAAGCAGTGGAAATGCAGTGGCTTGGAGAAGAGATGCAAAGAAATAATTGTTGGGCTAGTTTGTAGCTGAGCCAGTCTAAATGTGTCTTGTTTTTATTATTGTGCAGATATTTTAAGCATTGCAGTGTAATGTTGACAAACTGACATCTACTTGTCTGCACAGTGTTGTTGTGTCATTAAAATCCTTGCATTGCACTTTAAAAAATGACTTTTTTTAAGAGACTAGTGCTACATTCATCACGAAGAATAGTTTGATGCCTCAGTTTCATGAAAGGTGTGGATAGTGCTCTACAAGATGGATCAGTAATTGAAGGACCCAAAATGTAATTGATAGTTATCCTTACATTATGGACTTCGTGGAAGAGCAGACCACTTCACATCTGTACTACACTGCTCAAAAAAATAAAGGGAACACTTAAACAACACAATGTAACTCCAAGTCAATCACACTAATAGACAAAAAGTGGAAATTATAGGCAATTAGCAAGACACCACCAATAAAGGAGTGATTCTGCAGGTGGTGACCACAGACCACTTCTCAGTTCCTATGCTTCCTGGCTGATGTTTTGGTCACTTTTGAATGCTGGCGGTGCTCTCACTCTAGTGGTAGCATGAGACGGAGTCTACAACCCACACAAGTGGCTCAGGTAGTGCAGCTCATCCAGGATGGCACATCAATGCGAGCTGTGGCAAGGTTTGCTGTGTCTGTCAGCGTAGTGTCCAGAGCATGCAGGCGCTACCAGGAGACATGCCAGTACATCAGGAGACGTGTAGGAGGGCAACAACCCAGCAGCAGGACTGCTACCTCTGCCTTTGTGCAAGGAGGAGCACTGCCAGAGCCCTGCAAAATGACCTCCAGCAGGCCACATGTCGAGGTCCAAAAAATGAATGTTATCCTTGCTGTATTCCATAGTTAGTTTGATTTTAGGGTTAAAGTTAAGGTATTGGTGGAAGGAAATAAGTTCATCTTCTGACCCGGACCAAAACAGGCAAACATCAATATAGCGTCCCCACCATATAATCCGGTCAAAGAAATGGTTATTAGAAGGATCCAAAATGAAGTCATTTTCCCATTTACCCAAGTACAAACCAGCGTAGGAAGGGCTGTAGCAAGCTTTCATGGCACATCCTTTGACCTGTTTAAAAATACGGTCCTGGAAGATAAAGATGTTATGATTAAGAGTCCATTCAGTCAGTGATACAATGAATTCTGTAGGAGGCATCTCAGTTTCAGGCCGGGTACTCAAGAAATGGTGCATCGCTGCCAAACCTCGCTGCCAAACCTTTGCACAGCCATTGAAGAGGAGTGGGACAACATTCCACAGGCTACAATCAACAGCCTGTTCAACTCTATGCGAAGCAGATGTTGCTGTGCATGAGGCAAATGATGGACACACCAGATACTTACTGGTTTTCTTATCCATGCCCCTACCTTTAAAAAAAAAATTGTTTCTGTAACTAACAAATGCATATCTGTATTCCAAGTCATGTGAAATCAATAAATTAGGGCCTAATGTTTTTATTTAAATTAACTGATTTCCGGTTATATTTTTGTGAAGTGTGTGTTGTAAAGCAAATTAACTGGACTTTCATTTGCTTTACAAGAAAGGTCAAAACCTAGGAAGAAACCTAGAGAGTAACCAGGCTATGAGGGGTGGCCAGTCCTCTTCTGGCTGTGCCAGGTGGAGATTATAACAGAACATGGCCAAGATGTTCAAATGTTCATAAATGACCAGCATGGTCAAATAATAATAATCACAGTAGTTGTCGAGGGTGCTACAGGTCAGCACCTCAGGAGTAAATGTCAGTTGGCTTTTCATAGCCGATCATTAAGAGTATCTCTACCGCTCCTGCTGTCTCTAGAGAGTTGAAAACAGCAGGTCTGGGACAGGTAGCACGTCCGGTGAACAGGTCAGGGTTCCATAGCCGCAGGCAGAACAGTTGAATGGCCAGGTGGACTGGGGACAGCAAGAAGTCATCATGCCAGGTAGTCCTGAGGCATGGTCCTAGGGCTCAGGTCCACAAAGAGAGAGAAAAAAAGACAGAGAGAGCATACTTAAATTCACACAGGACACCGGATAAGACAGGAGAAATACTCCAGATATAACAGACTGACCCTAGCCTCCCGACACATAAACTACTGCAGCATAAATACTGGAGGCTGAGACAGGAGGGGTCAGTCATGCCTCCTTGCCCGTCCAACATTTCCTAATCTCCCACCCCTTCTAATGCAACTAGCCCCGACGCTTCTCCCTCTTTTTCCCCTGCCCCGCTACAAAGTTTATCCCTGCAGGCGGTCACTGAGTCTGAGGTGCTAAAGGAGCTCCTGAAACGTGACCCCAAAAAATCATCTGGGTCAGATGGTTTTTACCCTTTCTTCTTTATGGTTGCTACCCTATCATCGGATTTTGTGTTAAACGCTCTACAACATAGCTTTCTTAGTGTCCAACAAGCTTTCTCTACCCTTAACCTTGTTCTGAACACCTCCAAAACAAAGGTCATGTGGTTTGGTAAGAAGAATGCCCCTTTCCCCACAGGTGTGATTACTACCTCTGAGGGTTTAGAGCTTGAGGTAGTCACCTCATACAAGTACTTGGGAATATGGCTAGACCTTCTCTCAGCACATATTAAAGCTGCAGGCTAAAGTTAAATCCAGACTTGGTTTCCTCTATCGCAATCGCTCCTCTTTCACCCCAGCTGCCCTTTGTGCTGTTATCTGTGCCCAATAATGTTTGTACCATGTTTTGTGCTGCTACCATGTTGTTGTCGTGTGTTGCTACCATGCTGTGTTGTCATGTGTTGCTACCTTGCTATGTTGTTGTCTTAGGTCTCTCTTTATGTAGTGTTGTCTCTCTTGTCGTGATGTGTTTTGTCCTATATTTATTTTTTATTTTTAATCCCAGCCCCCGTCCCTGCAGGACTTGCATAATTAAATAAAGGGAAAAAAATAAATAATAATATCCTCAAATTTCTTTATACACATTTAAAAAAAAAAAAATTTACTATGTCAATATGTGTATGTTGTAAATGTTTTGCCACCAAACTGGTGAGAGTTGTCGAAAAAAGTCAATAGTTGCAAAGTTAATTGAAAATAATTCCATTGTTGATTATATGCCTGTTTCATTAATTCGGCTATTTTCTCTTGAACCATATGGTCTAATCCCCCTCAAACTCAACTCTAGACCTCGAAGCCAGTTCCACTGCATTTTGTCAGTGCGCCCCTCTAACCAGGGACTGATTTAGACCTGGGACACCAGGGGGTGCAATTAATGATCCGGTAGAACAGAAAACCAGCAGCCTCCGGACCTCGTAGGATAAGAGTTGAATACCCCTGGTCTAACCACTAGAAACTCAAGGACAATATGGACACCAATATTTAAAAAGTATACTATATGAATACATTTTGTAAAAAGTTATTAAAGTGTAAATGACCAAAGTTACAATAGATTGCTATAGATTACCTGTTAATTACCTAAATTACCAAAGATCCCAGTAACTTTGGTAAATTACTGGTAGCTTTGCAACCGGTGGTAAACCAATCCAAATAAGGAACTGTTTTTGAAACTGAAACCACACCTCTCATAATCATCTACTTAATGCCAGGTGTGTCTAGTTTCCACTTTTATTCAGCGTGTTGTTAGGCAAAGCAAGTTGATCTATTGTTTTGGTGGTGATCAGGTAATTTCAAACATTTGTGTGCTCTGTTTTGGAGTTATTTTCTTATTCAGGGAAATTGGAGTTAATTGTTGTAGTGTCACCATTTGTAAGTTGCACTTATTATTCAATGACATTGATTGAATTCAGGTAATTTAATTACAATGTCAGACTTTTCATTGATTCAATGTATTTCCTTATAGTTACAATCTCTTTCTTTGACTAGTTGAGTTATGGCAGCAACCCCGTTTGATCGCAACCTTGGGCCACGCCAGTCAGTTCGTCAGCCTAACCCTGGTACACGGCACTCGGTGCATGGACCCCAAGGAGTAGGGCCTCATCTGACCGAGCATCCACCCCATCATGTGCACCAGCCTCCACCCTACTTCTACGTGCAGCCCCCTCCTCCTCCTCCCGTCTACAACTACCAGTGGCCCATGCCCTACAACCCATTCTCTGTCTTTCCAAGGATGGGTACGCTTGAATCCTTTTTCATACTCTGTAGTATAAAAGCTATGAAATGTTCAGTCTGGGTGTATAAAGTAATATTAATGATAATTAAACCAAATGTTTGTTCTGATTAATCTACTACATTGTACAAACTCAAAATGTACACCTCCAAAATTTGAGGAACCCCATGTTTTTCAGCTGTCTTTTTATTTAATAATTGATTCAATTCAATGATGCTCATCCCTTCTAATTCTGTCTTTAGGTTACGGTATGCCGGGTATGGTTATGCCACCATTCCCTCCCCACCCATACATGGAGGCTCCAGGTTATTTTCTTCCCCATGCCCAGCTGCACCCTGCTGAGTACAGACAATACCAGTTTCCTCCTGCTGACATGGTCTACCAGAACCACAACAATAGGTTGAGAATGTTTTACCAGAACACCACACCCAGTGAGACGGTCAACTCCGAAGTACAGACTGAACCACCACCTGAAGCGGAGAAAGACTCTGCTCCCTCGGCTGCCCCTCTGGCTGGGTCAGATTCTGGAAGGGGCACCAACTCTACCAACTCCACCAACCCATCCTCGCCAAGCTCCAATGCAGAGAAACAGAGCCGCCCGGAAGCAGAACCAAATTCCCCCATTGCCTTCGAAACTGGATTCGAGGGGATAGTGAGGGGCCAGGGTACTGGCACAGACCCGCCTGCAGGAACCAAGACCATCCACTCACGCAGGACCTCTATAGAGGCACTGGGGAAGCCTGTCCATGGTGGAGGCCACCTAGTGCATCATGATGTGTGGTCAGTTAGCTCTGCTGATGGCATGGTCCCCATGTGTAGCTCCTCTGACCAGGAGGATGAGGTTATCATGGCTGAGAGGTGTGCGTCGTCCTCCTTCCCAGATGTGTTGATTGGTGGAAGTTCGCCATCTTCCAAAATGGAGAGGGCACCCAAATGTGGTCAGACTCTTACCCAAGAAATTACACATGAGAATACCACAGAGGGCTCCAACGTGGTCATGACAGGAAGCTGTGAAGGTGTTCCGAACTTAGACAATTGCCACTACAAAATACTGAAGCTACCTTTTATCTTTCATGACTTGATGACGGAGTCAAAGGTGAATGAGTCTGTGTGGTCAGTGGAGTCAATGGCACCATACGTCCCTTCTACAGAGTGGCTGATACAAAATGGACTGATGGTGCCAGAAGATGTGGCACAGGAGTCGTCTGAGAAAGTTTCAGCTGATCAAAGCCAGATGTCCTTTCATTATAGGCAGGTACCGAAAAAGTTGAATGAGTCAGTATGGTCAGTGCAGTCGTTGGCCCCATATGTCCCCTCCAAGGAATTGCTGATAGAGAACGTCCTTATGAATCCTGAGGTGGTGACTGAGAGAGAATCTGATCCTGCTAAGGTCAATCAAGGCCTCAGAGCCAGTCAGGTCATTGATATAACCGAGAGGAGGAGAAGTCGGCGGTTTTCGCTGACTTTAGAAAATGTGAAAGAGGCTGAGAAAATGTCTGAAGAGAATGCTACTCCATGCCAGGAGTCATTCCATTATAGGCAAATACAGAGAAATGCTAATGAGTTTGTTTGGTCAGTGGAGCCTGTGGAAAAATCCAGTGTGGATGGTTCGCCTATTATGCTCTCAAGCAAAAGTACAATGATCCCAAGTCTTGAAGGATCATTGAATAGTACTCAAGGGTCACTGAAACCCAAGGCTCAATGTAGCCCAAATCTGAAGCCTCTGGAAGTTACAGAGCACAGGGCTCAGAGCCCTCCCTGCTCTCCAGATGACCCTGAAACATATGCTTCCAAATGTATGGCAGGAGACCAAGAGCCCGGTTACGGTTGTCCAGGTCCCTGCAACCAGGAAATGGAGATTGAAGAGAAGGAGCCTGCCAAACAGACTGGGCCTGTTGTACCCAGTCGACAGTGCTGCAAGCAGATGATCACAGATATTAGGATGTTAACGGCTCCTTCCTCAAACAGACAGTTCAAGGTGTGTGGTCAAAAGTTACAGGAGTGTTCAAAGTTACAGGAGAGGAACTGCTCCTGTCATGAGCTGATGCTAAACATAGTGAGTTTCAGGAAGAGCCCCACAGGCAGACTGAATGAGGGAAATGTGGCCCCTGATCTCCTCAAGCCTCAGGAGCAGCAGTGTGGCATTCCACAAAATCAGAAACGACAGATGGGTAAGAGGGCAAAGCCTGTTTCTTTTAAAAATAATTTCATAAACTGGTCTGAATTACTGTAAGATTTTGATGTACACTGTGGTTGAAAAAGTACCCAATTGTCATATGAGTATAAGTAAAGATTCCTTACTAGAAAATGAGTAAAATTGAAAGTCACACAGTAAAATACTACTTGAGTAAAAGTCTTAAAATATGTTTTTAAATATACTTAAGTATCAAAAGTATATGGAGATGCAAAAATATGCTTAAGTATCAAAAGTAAAAGCATAAATAATTTCAAATGGCTTATTATGCAAACCAGACAGCACAATTACATTTGTTAATTTACCGATAGCCAGGGGCACACTACAACACACAGACATAATTTACAAATAAAGCATATGTTTTAATGAGTCCACCAGATCCGAGGCAGTAGGGATTATCAGGGATGTTCTCTTGATAAGTGTGTGAATTGGGTCCTTTTCCTGTCCTGCTAAGCATTCAAAATGTAACGCACACTTTTAGATGTCAGGGAAAATGTATGGAGTAAAACATACATTATTTTCTTTCGGAAAGTAGGAAGTTGTCAAATGTAAATAGTAAAGTAAACATACTTTAAAGTACTACTTAAGTAGTATTTTTACGTAAGTACTTTACACCAATGTATTCTTACACAAATGCACATTTGAAACGATGCTGGAAAATGACACATGTACATTTTACCTTTCTCCTGCAGATTCCAGGAAAGCAAACAAGGCCAGGCCTGGTCATGAATTTGGTGAAACTGGATATGGCCCGAACAATAATAAAAAGAAACGGAGACCATGGCAAAATGGACCACAGGGTATGTTCAACATATAACTATTTTCCACTGTGTTGGTGTTTTCAATGCTGAATACCTGATGGTGTTATTGGTTTTGTCCACAGACAGAACACAGGCACAGACTAACCCATCAAACTCCCTTGGACAGCGGAACACCCAGAGGAATGGCTACCAAGAACACTGTAATGGGTATTATGGCAGATCTGGTAAAACCAGAGGCAAGTAGAACCATTTAATGATCTTCATGAATATTCCAAGATGAAGCCTCATGCTGGAGTTCTGATGTCCTTTTTGAAAAGACAAGCAGATCCTATATAGAAGATATTAAAATGGTTCAATGATCATGAAAATTGCTAACCATTTTCAATTAATTATATTTTTCTCTACAGGAGCAAATGGGAAAAAAAACACCAGGTACTGACTGACCAGACTGAGAACAAATGACAAAGATATTTTAATAACCCTATTTATAGGCCTACCTACAACAAAATTAAACTTTTTTTTAAAATAATTCCTTGTATTTTGGTCTTTTGGAGTAGTGGAGGCATTTGAAATGAAAATGTGGATGGAAATGGGATTTATAAGTATGCTTTATCACATCCGGCCTTGATTGGGAGTCCCATAGGGCGGCGCACAATTGTCCCAGCGTCGTCCGGATTTGGCCGGGGTAGGCCTTCATTGAAAATAAGAGTTTATTCTTAACTGACTTGCCTAGTTATATTTAAAAAATAAGTGTGGTAGTTTGCTAATGATGACAGCTGAATTCTATAGACGCACACAACAATTCTAAAGTAAAATGTATTCACTGTCAATTGCGAAAGGCACAGCAGATTCATTGTCTAGTAGTCCCAAATCAAAGATGTATTCAGTCTAATCTAAAAAATACCCAATATGCTTTCTGATAGGGCTGTGAGATGGCCTAATCAACTTGATTAGCTGTTCAGGAGTCTTATAACTTGGGGGTAGAAGCTGTTAAGCCTTTTGGACCTAGCCTTGGAGCTCTAGTACCACTTTCTGTGCGATAGCAGAGAGAACAGTTGGTCATTTTGCAGGGCGCTGGCAGTGCACCTCCTTGCACAAAGGCGGAGGTAGCGGTCCTGCTGCTGGGTTGTTGCCCTCCTATGGCCTCCTCCACGTCTCCTGATGTACTGGCCTGTCTCCTGGTAGCGCCTCCATGCTCTGGACACTACGCTGACAGACACAGCAAACCTTTTTGCCACAGCTCGCATTGATGTGCCATCCTGGATGAACTGCACTACCTGAGCCACTTGTGTGGGTTGTAGACTCCGTCTCATGCTACCACTAGAGTGGGAGCACCACCAGCATTCAAAAGTGACCAAAACATCAGCCAGGAAGCATAGGAACTGAGAAGTGGTCTGTGGTCACCACCTGCAGAATCACTCCTTTTTGGGGGGTGTCTTGCTAATTGCCTATAATTTCCACCTTTTGTCTATTCCATTTACACAACAGCATGTGAAATTTCTTGTCAATCAGTGTTGCTTCCTAAGTGGACAGTTTGATTTCACAGAAGTGTGATTGACTTGGAGTTACATTGTGTTTAAATGTTCCCTTTATTTTTTTGAGCAGTGTATATGTAGAAATAAACTGACTACAGTATAACTATCTGATAATCTGAAATGCAAATAATATTTGAATATTTATTTAAAAAGAATATTTACGCAATAAAACATTTGAATGCATGTTTTAAAGTTGATCTGAGCCACAATCTGATTCATAAAGTGGTCTAACTCCTGATTCACCCAACCTGATTCATAAATCGGTTTCAATCCTGATGCATATGTCATGACCAAGACGAGTGATCTCCTCCAAGAGGTAGTCCACATCCTCTGTCTGTGTTGCCGGGTTGGAGAAGACACATCGGAAGAAATTCACTTTGTCTCCAAGCGGCTGATAACCAATCATGGCCATCCCCTGCTCCATCATCTTGGCTTTGATCTTTGGTGCCACCTTAGAAATCAAATAGTTATTTAGCTTTATAGAGTATGAACTGAAGTTATAATGTGCTGGTGCTAGTAATGAATGATTACATACACAGTATCTAATGGATAAAGAACCACAAAGGTTGAAATAAGACGCATCTAATATATCACTAACATTAGAGATCCAAGGTGTAGCATTACCTCATGGAGTCTCCTGTTCCTCTCAGAACCTGGTGGCATGTTCCTCAGACTTGGTGGGATGTACCAGAAGCACACGTTGCTGTGTTCAGGCTGCATGGGGATGTATCACAGATAAAAGGCTTACAACGATTCATCTCACTGAGGAATTATTAAATAACTTCAAGGGACTTAAAAAACAGACTTACTTTGCTTTTGAAGACGAGTTCAAAGTCTGGTCTTTGTTTGAGTTTGTCGAACAAGTGCTCAGCATTTTCCAAACATTTATTGACCTGTGATTCAAAGCCTTCTGAACCCTAAGAAGAGATGTGTTTTATTGACCAGTTGATAAATAAAAAATAAAAAATCCATATGAGTGTGTTACATACCTTGGCCTTCCACATGAGCCAGAGCTTGAAGACATCAACGTGCCTGCCACACTGAATGGTCTTGTCTCCGGTGTCATAAGAGGTGTCGTAGTGCTTGTCAGTTTGGAAAAGGTATTCAGCACACATCTGATTGCAGTCTTTCAAGAGGCCCTGTGAGTGAGAAACCACTGACTACATTATGTGTATTTCTGAATGCGTGCATGCATGTGTGCAAATTGTAGCACAGGATGAAATGTTTTGGTAATCTTGATTTTTTTATATTCATAGCGTTAGACTACACACCCTTTTCTTCACCAGTATGGCTGAGCATTGCAGCGGAGCACCCATCATTTTATGAGGGTTCCAAGTCACAGACCAGGCTCTGTAATAAACATAATTCAAATAGACCTGCAGGTAATATACAATCAAGGCATCAATTCCATTTCCACTTCAATTGTGAATGGAAACAGTATCCCCAAAATGTAATTGATCCTGGCTGTACGGTAGAGTGAAATTCAGAAATCTATTATCTTTTCGGAGAGCTGTAGATTTTGGGTGTCCTTAAGTCTCTGTTCTCTCTGGTTACCGTACCTACCGTTCAATCCCTTGTAGTTTCACACGGTGCAGGTTGGACATCAACAGTCCTCCGCCCCAGGCTGCCTGTTAAGAAATAAAGAGAATTTTACTCTAAATACAATCTTATCTTTATATATTTTAAATCTGACATACAGAGTTGTACAGTAGGTTACTTTCTAAATGTAATCCTTTACAGTTACTAGTTACCTGTCCAAAATTGTAATCCGTAACGTAACTTTTGGATTACCCAAACTCAGTAACATAATGTTTTTACATTCAGTTACTTTTAGATTACTTTCCCCTTAAGTGATATTAGAAGAAGACAAAAATGTATTTTACCAATTGAACGACATCTATTGCAGGATAAATCAATGTTAAAGTTTACATAGCTGGCCATATATGTTATATTTTACTTTATGGGTTGGTTATGTAGGCTTCTTCTAACCCATCGCTTTCTACTACATATAATAATAGGATTAAATTATATATTTACATACATATATATATATATATATATATATACGTATCATTTATAAGTCCAGAAATGGATGTAGCAACTACAGATTGCCCCTTTAAGTCTATCAAAAGTGTGCGAGATTGAGCATGTCTCCATTAGGCCTATGGATATATTTATTTTTTAACAGCATGAATTAGATTTAGCAAAAAATCCATTTATTCCATAGGCTGGGATCCACACTATACAGCTGTTGCAAGACCACATTTTTCACTGTCTGTCCATTGGTTTCAAAAACTGATTGATAGGCAACTTAAACTTCTTGAATTCAACCATTATTGGGTTCAAATACACATTTAGATTTGTGAACAGCCATCCACAACAACCAGAATCCGTAAGGCGCAAATAGCTAAATGAGAGCAGCAGTGTGATTCACATCAATGCGCTGTGTAGATGTCAATAATACGTGATATCCATATCACCGTAGACTACACCACTGCTGTCATCCTTACCTCCAAGCGTTCATTCAAATAGGATAATATTTGAATGCTGACAGCAGTCCCACCATTAGAAGACATAGCTTGGACTGTAGCCCACAAAAGCCTGTTCCTGCTCTTTTCCAGCGTTCCATCAAACACATTTATTGTGTCGTCATAGTGGTCTCTGACTTGTAATCTGTTACTCCCCAACTCCCCAACCCTGCTTACACATAACACATTCTTATGGGGACGGTTTCCCAGACACAAATTATCCTTGGTACTGGACTAAAGCATGCCCAATTAAAATATATTTTTGGCCAGGATAAGGCTAAATCTGTGTCCGGTAAACCATGATGGATGCTATAAGGTAAATACATCAACATGCAGCCATAGTCCATGGCTCTCACAGATGTCTGCGATGGCATTGAGAGGATCAAAGGCTCCGTACACAGTGGTGCCTGCTGTGGCATTGACGTAGAATGGGACACAACCCTGAAGAGAGAGAGATGACAAGAATCATGATGAGTGTATTGACTTGTTCCTGTGAAATAGTCCCTGCCAACACACTGGAGCTCTGGTAGCTCTTTTTATGCACCAGACAATGTTGTTGACTGGTAAACAGAAATTCTGATTTAAGCGTATTCTGTTGGGGGTGTCTGTTTCATCCTAATTTGACTAAATCCATCCCTGGCTGAAAATATATGCTTACATGTATTTAATTCACAAAGCCCTTTATCCCTCAGTTAGGCAAGAGCAGACTCATTCATCCATTACCTGATCTTTGGCAGTAATGATACTTGACTCCAATTCTGCAGGGATCATCTTTCCCCTTGAATTGTAAAAAACACGACATCACTCATTTAGCTCTGATGATATTGTCAATGTTCACAATCAACAAATGCCAATCACTCTCCCCTCCTTGCTTACCGGTCATTACATTTCACCAGCACAACATTTTCACTTCCTATCCCAAGAACTGCTGCAGATTTCTTGACTGAATAATGACTCTATAGTAGGGAAAAAGTATTTGTCAGTACAAGTTTATAGATAATATGAATAAGCATGACCTAACGTGAATACTGGTGATGCGTACATGTGCCGATGTGAAGAGGATTAGCCTGGGCAGAGCAGTCATCCCTTTGGTCTTCACTTCAGGGAAGAAGTGGTATCTGGCCAGCAGTACACTGTACAGATTGGACATGGTCCCACCTGAGGAAATATATACATGTATTATAGATGGATATCTCAATAAGAGATTGTCTTAATCTTATAATTTCATTCAACTTCATAACAACTAAACAATATATCCAAAATTAAGAGGACAAAATTAACCAATTCAATGGAAGTAACAAAGATAATTGTATCACAGTGTATGTTTGTCATTGGCTACATTGTTTGTATTGATAGTAAGGTCAGAATGCAGCTAACACTGTACCTGGACAGAAAACACCATCCCCCTCTTCCTTTGACCAACCCACAATCTCCTGCATCTTTCTCAGGAGAACGTCCTCCATCAGAATGAAGACTGGGGACACTTCATAAGTAAACCTAGAGAAAAGGTTTTAACACATTGTTTTACACTAACTCATATTTGAGAATGACATTTACCAGAAACCAGATCACACCGTAGGCCCTAGTGTCAACTGGGGCCGTACGTGTCAAACGCCTCAGCGTAGGAGTGCTCATACAGGACCAGATCCACCGTGTCTATAAGATCAGAACAACTACTCTGAGAAGCTTGATACATACTGTTCTCTGGTAAATGTCAGATATGTTCTTAGGCAAATGTCATTCTGCAACATGAGGGCTTAGCGAGAAATGAGATCTTACACCTTAGGGATAATGTAAATCTTACATGTTTGTGTTGGCAGTAGACGTCAGCCATTCCCCGGCCAGACCGATGACATCCAGCCCTGATGACAGCTGATTGAAGAAGCGTGGGTGACCTGGGGACAGGTGAGGACATTCTGGAACATTCTACTAATCTATAATGTCTATAATGTCAGCCATTGACTGGACAGAAGCAATGACTTCCTAGTACATGGAGTACATGTTTTCTACCTATAGTACATTTTTGGTAAATTTTCGTCAAAACAGTCAACAGCTCTTACGGTACCTGTTTTGACTCCATACTTCAAGGTGTCCCTGCAGTCAACCAGGAGTTGTTCCAGGTTCTCGGGCTGGTCTGGGAGCTCCAGACTGAAGCCCTCCAGGCCCTCTCTGAGTTGGTGAGGGTGGTGGAAGTCCAGGACTTTGGAGCTCTGTCTGAACGACTTGCAGACATAGCTGAGGAGAATGTTCACCAGCTCTTGGAAGAAACATTTGGTTGTGTCCTCACCACTGAGAGCAGGGAGTAGATCTAAACATAAAGGGACACGGTCAGGGCTCATTTTTTCAGTGGTAGTAATTGCTCCCAACTCGCAATAGTTTGTAGGAGCACCAGAAAACGAGATTAATTTAAATTGCAGCCAAGTTGTTTAAATAGAACATTTCTGGGATTTTTTATTTCAGCTAATGAAACATGGGACCAACACTTTACATGTTGCGTTTATATTTTTTGTTTGTGTATATATATATATATATATATATATATATATATATATATATTGTTTTTTTTGTGTAATATATATATATATATATATATATATATATATATATATATATATATATATACAAACCAAAAATATATATACACACACACACACATATATATATATATATACAGTGCATTCTGAAAGTATTCAGACCCCTTGACTTTTTTTCACATTTCTAAAAGGTATTAAATTATTTCAATCTACACACACAATCTACCCTTCAATCTACACACAAAATCCCATAATGACAGCCTCCCGGGTGGCGCAGTGGTCTAGGGCACTGCATCGCAGTGCTAACTGCGCCACCAGAGTCTCTGGGTTCGCGCCCAGGCTCTGTCGCAGCCGGCCGCGACCGGGAGGTCCGTGGGGCGACGCACAATTGGGCTAGCGTCGTCCGGGTTAGGGAGGGTTTGGCCGGTAGGGATATCCTTGTCTCATCGCGCTCCAGCGACTCCTGTGGCGGGCCGGGCGCAGTGTGCGCTAACCACACATTGGTGCGGCTGACTTCCGGGTTGGAGGCGCGCTGTGTTAAAGAAGCAGTGCGGCTTGGTTGGGTTGTGCCTCGGAGGACGCATGGCTTTCGACCTTCGTCTCTCCCGAGCCCGTACGGGAGTTGTAGCGATGAGACAAGATAGTAATTACTAGCGATTGGATACCACGAAAATTGGGGAGAAAAGGGGATAAAATTAAAATAAAATAAAAATAAAAAAATCCCATAATGACAAACCAAATACCAAATTTTTTAAGCAAATTTATTAGAAATAAAAAACAAAAATATCTTATTTATATAAGTATTTAGACCCTTTGCTATGAGACTCGAAATTGAGCCTCAGCCTGTTTCAATTGATCATCCTTGATGATGTGGTAAATTCCACCCCTTTATGTTAATTTGGTCATATACGCAAATACCCCCAGTGTATTCATGCAAAGGTAGCACATATAATTTTCTTTATTTTAACACAAAATATATTTAAAAAAATACCTGATAACATTACAAAATGTACATATGCGTGCATCCTAAGAAAAAAAGTGAGATTTTACAATATATTGAATACCTGAATTCCCATCAAAATCCCTGAACTCCAGTCATTATATATGTCTATGTCAGTAAAATGTTTTATGTGATTTAATTCAGTCAATATTTGATGGATTTTAAAATGTCTAAACGTTTAGAGTATCTTCATCCATTGTCAAACCGTTGCATTAATTAGAATTGCTTTTAAAACATTTTAACAAACAACATCTCAACCACCTAGTGGTTGATTTCTCCCTAACCATCAAAAGACAGCCTTGAATCTCATAGGGACGTACCTCACTGTCAAAATTGGTCATCTAGCTAGCCAGCAGGGTTGTGTAACAGTATAACTTTAAACCGTCCCCTCGCCCTGACACGGGTGCGAACCAGGGCCCCTCTGCACACATCAACAACAGTCACCCACGAAGCATCTTTACCCATCGCTCCACAAAAGCCGCGGCCCTTGCAGAGCAAGGGGCAACAGTACATCTAGGTTTCAGAGCAAGTGACGTAACTGATTTAAACGCTACTAGCGCGTACCCGCTAACTAGCTAGCCATTTCACATCCGTTACAGTTGCATTACAGATAGAACAATTAGACAGATATTTCACCAGATGTATGAATCTGAAGCATTCGCTTGTCGTTTCCACTTACTACCAAATATGGTAGTGAGAGGAAGGTTAGTTGCCAGCAGTGGGAGATGGAATGAGATGACATTTTTTGTCTACATTCTGCAAATGTTCTCATCGATGAAACATTTGATCTCAATACAATTTTTTGTTCAACAAAATAGAATATGTTACCAAAAGAGTGGACAAAGTTCAGTAGACTTTACTATTTGCCAAAGAAAAAAAAAAAGCGTTGTTTAGAAAGAGTGCATAGACAAATTGAGTTATAACACCCGGATACTTGACAGAGTAGACTTTCCTAACGAAAATATGCGCTATCTCGTGCTTGGCTCTGCCCACTATGACTCATTTGTTAACGTTTGAAATGACTGGTTGTGGTCTATCTTGTTTTTATAAAAAATCTTTGGTTGCATCGGTTTCCATTGGACTTGACCAGAGTTTGTTTGGCTGGCAAACTATCTAACGCCGGTTAGCTAGCGAATGACGATGGATACACAAACAAATGGTACAGAACTCATAACAAAATCATATTTTAACATTGTAGTGGCTATTTCTGTTTTTTTTCTTAGTGACATTTAGAATATCATCTTTGTGGATTTAGTTATCTACCGTAATCCGGTTTCAACATGAGAAATCATTGAAATCCCACAATCCACTGAGATACTGCGAGGATCTGCGCAGTCACGGTTACGGAGCCTCACAAATAAAACATCTGGTCATGGATTAGGAGCCACGCAATAGCTCGCGGGAATTTGGGATTTTGACAGTAATTTTTCATACCGAAACCGGATTAGATACATAAATGCCCACACATGATGTTTGGCTGGTTTTACCTTTGCTGTAGATGCAACTGAAGTCCTTGGTTATGCTGCAGGTGTTGTCACTTGCTGTCTGTGGAGGGTTGATGTCAGATGAGCTTCTGTGCTGTTTACTCTCTGCCAAAACCTGCCCATCTGGTTTAGCATTTTCAATTATGCTTTCTGGAACAATTAAACCCAGAGTACATGATGATCCAATACAATATTGACATGTCTATATTGTCATGTGGAATTCTTTGAATTTTGGAATTCTTTGAATTTTCCAATATATTTTTGTTTATTTAACTAGGCAAGTCAGTTAAGAACAAATTCTTATTTACAATGACAGCCTACACCCCTGGACAAACCTTCACCTAATGACACTGGGCCAATTGTGCACCGTCCTATGACACTCCCGATCACGGCCAGTTGTGACACAGCCTGGGAACTAACCAGGGTCTGTAGTGACGCCTTAGACCGCTGCGCCACTCGAGTGGTCTATGTTGGATATGTTTTTTTTTTGCATACCATGTGAATCTAACATATTATTCAAATAGATATGCTACCATTAATAAGTTGTCATACTTACAGATATCATAAATGAAAACTTGCCATGCCATTCAAAATACATGAAGAGTATAGCCAGAAAAAGGACAGTTATTTTAAATCATATAACCCCCCCCATAGAGATGTCATCTTGACATAACCCTATAGAGATACCATATAGATACATCTAAATAATTGATATGCTCATTTGACACTTACCTGGCAGCTGCAAATAATCCATAATGTGTCCACATATGATTGAGTTCTGGGAGTGAAGTTTGTCCAGTATCTCACTGTTCCACTGCTGCCCCTCCATGAGATGCACCTGGAATGGTTTTGTGGAATATATAACCCCCTGGGGGAACTAGGTGTGGTGGTGGGTGCATTATGACACAAGGCTATTCAACCTGAATGAAACGATGCTATTACAAAACCCTTTGAGAATGAGAGCCTCCCCAAAATGTTTCTGACAATCACTAGCTCTTCACATCAATTCATTATGATCTCTTTTGTCCTTTTGTGTGTAATTATTTGTCTTAAAATATGTTTGTGTGTGCTACTCAACCTGCATACAGTACTCTGAAGGATCAAAAAGAGACTTGTGAATGTTACCTGTATTTGGTCTGAGGACACCATTGAAATATTATATTGAAACTGGCAACTGGATTTATAGGACAGCAAAATTGTTGTTATTGCTTTGTGAGAATGCATGACTCCCTGTCAAAATAAAGTTTAAACAAAATGAGCTCCCACTCCTCCCACATGCTGACCTTTGACATCACCTACTAAGGAAATGACCTTGAAAACAGCATTATTGGCAGTTAAATGCAACCACCTTTCATGGCATTCAGTGTTTACATAGCCTTTAAAGTAGACACTAACTTTTTAACTTCATGATTTAGGCTATATGGTAGTAACGTGTGGCGTCATGTAATATTTTGCTTTCAAATTACAGCTCCATCCACTTTTATTTTCAGGTGATTATCAACTATATATAACCATTTCAAGTTAGTGGCAAAGCATTATCTTTGCATATGAAAAGTCCAAGGACTTTGTCTTAGAAAGCTCTAATTAAAGTACATTGTATTTTTGCAAACTTCAGCACTTAGGATAGGCCACTGCAGTAACTGTGGAAGGCAGGTTACAGAACTGTATCTCTACTGCCGCTATTTAGAGGGATAATTTGACTGTGCTCGTGTGTCCTATTTAGAGAACCTGGTGAACTGGTTTGGTTGGTATGTCAGTACTTGCAAGAACTTGAAAACGTTTTGTGGGCTGACATGCATTCTGTAACTCACGACTGCTTCTTCAACTAAAAACTTCAACCTGGACTGAGCCCATAAGATTGTCTTAAGCTATTTTCAGCAACGTCATGCAGGAACTTCTCCTTAGGCTGCTGAGCGATAAAGATCTAGAGGTCAACATCCTTGCCAGTCCATACCAGATACAGGTTTGCTCATTATCTAGGCTTCTTTTATTTTTTTGTTCAATGACAAAAATGGTTTCTTGTACTAATATCCTTATAGTCATACACAGGGTCTTGAAGGACACAGACATACAACACACACAGGGCAGGACACGACCAAGTAGTCTTTTGACTTTTTCAGTATGAGTGATTTAATGAGGATTACTGAATCACACACTGACTTGACAAATGTCTTCTCTCTAATAGGGTAGATGGAGCCAGACATGGATTTAACTAAGTACTGTGTCAACACAACTGTAAAGAAGCTCGTAGGCGAGACCAAGACCAGGAAATATCTGTGAGTCTCCCTCTGGATGTGCAATGGTTCCCTAATCTGCATACTCATACTGAGGGAACAAGACTGTTTGCGGTTTGACATATTGTGCCTGTCATTGACACAACAGACCAAACTCATGATTATGGAACCTGTCTCACAACAAAACCCCATGTTAGAATGTCAAATCTGTCTGAACTACTACAATTTGTGGCGCAGGCCCAAGCTCTTGGATTGCCAACACACCTGCTGCTCTGTGTGCTTGACCCAGATGAAGATGAGTTTGAGTGAGCTGCGCTGTCCCTGGTGTCGCTCTGTCACCACCCTGCCACCTGGGGTCTCCAGCTCCCAGATGACCCGGACATTATGGCCGTCATCTCTGTCCCATCCCCCCCAGAATACACACATGTCTTCTTCAAACAGCTGCCTAGTAACACCTGCTACCTGTCTATAGACCACCAAGAGAGGGCAGTGCCTGGTGAACATTCAGGTAGGCACCTACTGGCTGGGCAGACAAAGGGGATGTCTCCAGTGCCTGTGTCTGACGAGGGAAGCCCAGGGTTGGGGGAGGAACATGGGGAGAGGGAGGAAGGTTGTTGTAAGAGCTCGTTCACGACCAGGGCAGGCTTAGTGGTTCTTCTGGGTTTTGTCCTACTCTTACTTGTGTACATTGTACTGTACAACATGAAATGCATTTACAAACGGTTCACCATGATATCCTGTGCCTGAAAGACTGGATACTAATAAGCTGTTTGGAATCTTTCTATCTCACTCCCCCAAATTACAGGGCATTGTCACAATGCCAGTATTCAGGCTATTTCTTAACCAGAGATAGTGCTGTCGTACTGAAGGAAGAAATGGTTGTTATACTTTGTTTTAGGAATGTGTACAGTTATAATGATGAATTTGAATTTTTCAAAGGATATTTTTGTGCAATAAAGAGTTCAAACAATATAACCAATCACCATTATTCCAGCTTCTCTATTGTGATTCATTCAAAAAAAATCCTACTTGTGTTCATTCATATTAGAAACATAAAAACGGACCCATTTTAGAGCTTGTGATTGGATTTGTTCAAGTCTTCCTTTTTACCTACAGATGGTAGTGATGGACTTTTTAGTGAAATTTTACTCTGACTTTTAGGAAACACATAATGTTGGCAATATGATTAAATACTTTAATAACCCTTCAGTTGATACAATTACTAAATTACAGCGTCAACTGTTGCCTACTTAACATTAATATTTTGAAATGTTTGAAAATATCAAACTTGAGAAATTATATATAAAAAATAAAACCATGCTCTTTGTCCCCTTAGATATACAGTGCGTTCAGAAAGTATTCAGACCCCTTGACCTTTTCCACATTTTGTTACGTTACAGCCTTATTCTAAAATGGATTCAATTGTTTTTATTCCTCATCAATCTGCACACAATAACCCATAAAGACAAAGCAAAAACAGGTTGTAGACATTTTAGCAAATGTGTTAAAAATAAAAATGGAAATATCACATTTACAAAAGTATTCAGACCCTTTACTCAGTACTTTGTTAAAGCACCTTTGGCAGGGATTACAGCCTCGAGTCTTCTTAGGAATGAAGCTACAAGCTTGACACACCTGTTTTTAGGTCTCTCCAGAGATGTTCGAATGGGTTCAAGTCCGGGCTCTGGCTGGGCGACTCAAGGACATTCAGAGACTTGTCCCGAAGCCACCCCTGCTTTGTCTCGGCTGTGTGCTTAGGGTTCTTGTCCTGTTGGAAGGTGAACCTTCACCCCAGTCTGAGGTCCGGAGCACTCTGGAGCAGGTTTTCATCAAGCATCTCTCTGTACTTTGCTCCTTTCATCTTTTCCTCGATCCTGACTAGTCTCTCAGTCCCTGCCACTGAAAAACATCCCCACAGCATGATGCTGCCACCCCCGTAGGAATGGTGCCAGGTTTCCTCCAGATGTGACACTTGGCATTCAGGCCAAAGAGTTCAATCTTGGTTTCATCAGACTAGAGAATTTTGTTTCTCATGGTTTGAGAGTCCTTTTAGGAGCCTTATGGAAAATGCCAAGCAGGCTGTCATGTGCTTTTTACTGAGGAGTGGCTTCCGTCTGGCCACTCTACCATAAAGACCTAATTGGTGGAGTGCTGCAGAGATGATTGTGCTTCTGGAACGTTCTCCCTTCTCCACAGAGGAACTCTGGAGCTCTGTTTGAGTGACCATTGTGTTCTTGGTCACCACCTTGACCAAGTTCCTTCTCCCCTGATTGCTCAGTTTGGCCTGGCGGCCAGCTCTTGGAAAATAATTGGTGGTTCCAAACTTCTTCCATTTAAGAATGATGGAGGCCACTGTGTTCTTGGGGACCTTCAATGCTGCAGAAATGTTTTGGTACCCTTCCCCAGAGCTGTGCTTCAACACAATCCTGTTTCGGAGCTCTACGGACAATTCCTTCGACCTCATGGCTTGGTTTTTGGCTGACATGCACTGTCAACTGTGGGACCTTTAATATACAGGCTTATATATACAGGTGTGTGCCTTTCCAAATCATGTCCAATCAATTGAATTTACCTCAGGTGGACTCCAATAAAGTTGTAGAGATATCTCAAGGATGATCAATGAAAACAGGATTCACCTGAGCTCAGTTTCGAGTCTCATAGCGAAGGGTCTGAATACTTATGTAAATAAGGTATTTCTGTTTGTTTATTCTTTCAAATTTACAAACACTTCTAAAAAACAGTTTTTCCTTTGTCATTATGGGGTATTGTGTGTAGATTGATGAGGGGAAAAAATTATTTAATAAATTTTAGAATAAGGCTGTAACGTAACAAAATGTGAAAAAAGTCAAGGGGTCTGAATACTTTCCGAATGCGCTGTATATGCTACAATATTGTTGTACACAAATAAAATGAATTTAGAAATGAACTGGCTACATTCTAACGATTCCGATACCTGGAATACAAAAATCATATTTGTATATATTTTTACATAAGAAGGACTGTAATTACACAACAAAACATTTCAGAACAATTAGTACGTATAGAGATGTATTTAGTTTTCTGATTGTTTTTACCCATTTTCCTCTAAATGCATGATTTACAGTTAATCTGAGCCACAACCGGATTCATAAAGTGGTCTCAAACCTGATTCACAAATTGGTCTCAATCCTGATGCATATTGCATGTCATGACCAAGAGAAGCGATCTCCTCCAAGAGGTAGTCCACATCCTCTGTCTGTGTTGCCGGGTTGGAGAAGACACATCGGAAGAAGTTAACTTTGTCTCCGAGCGGCTGATAACCAATCATGGCCATCCCCTGCTCCATCATCTTGGCTTTGATCTTTGGTGCCACCTTAGAAATCAAACAGTTATTTAGCTTTATAGAGTATGAACTGAAGTTATAATGTGCTGGTGCTAGTAATGAATGATTACATACACAGTATCTAATGGATAAAGAACCACAAAGGTTGAAATAAGACGCATCTAATATATCACTAACATTAGAGATCCAAGGTGTAGCATTACCTCATGGAGTCTCCTGTTCCTCTCAGAACCTGGTGGCATGTTCCTCAGACTTGGTGGGATGTACCAGAAGCACACGTTGCTGTGTTCAGGCTGCATGGGGATGTATCACAGATAAAAGGCTTACAACGATTCATCTCACTGAGGAATTATTAAATAACTTCAAGGGACTTAAAAAACAGACTTACTTTGCTTTTGAAGACGAGTTCAAAGTCCGGTCTTTGTTTGAGTTTGTCGAACAAGTGCTCAGCATTTTCCAAACATTTATTGACCTGTGATTCAAAGCCTTCTGAACCCTAAGAAGAGATGTGTTTTATTGACCAGTTGATAAATAAAAAATAAAAAATCCATATGAGTGTGTTACATACCTTGGCCTTCCACATGAGCCAGAGCTTGAAGACATCAACGTGCCTGCCACACTGAATGGTCTTGTCTCCGGTGTCATAAGAGGTGTCGTAGTGCTTGTCAGTTTGGAAAAGGTATTCAGCACACATCTGATTGCAGTCTTTCAAGAGGCCCTGTGAGTGAGAAACCAGTAATTGCATTATGTGTGTGTGTTTCGGTGTGTGTGTGCGCATGTAATGGTAATCTTGATTTAAAAAAATTCATAGCGTTAGACTACACACCCTTTTCTTCACCAGTATGGCTGAGCATTGCAGCGGAGCACCCATCATTTTATGAGGGTTCCAAGTCACAGACCAGGCTCTGTAATAAACATAATTCAAATAGACCTGCATGTAAGATCCAATCAAGGCAGAACTGTTGAGAGTCAATTCCATTTCCATTGTGAATGGAAACAGTATCCCCAAAATGTAATTGATCCTGGCTGTACGGTAGAGTGAAATTCAGAAATCTATTATCCTTTTGGAGAGCCGTAGAATTTGGGTGTCCTCAAGTCTCTGTTCTCTCTGGTTACCGTACCTACCGTTCAATCCCTTGTAGTTTCACACGGTGCCGCTTGGACATCAACAGTCCTCCGCCCCAGGCTGCCTGTTAAGAAAGAAAGAGAATTTTACTCTAAATACAATCTTATCTTTACATATAACAAATTCTTATGGGGACGGTTTCCCAGACACAAATTATGCTTAGTACTGGACTAAAAAGCATACCCAATTAAAATATAGGATGTCAGAAATAAGACTAAATCTGTGTCCGGTAAACCATGATGGATGCTATAAGGTAAATACATCAACATGCAGCCAGAGTCCATGGCTCTCACAGATGTCTGCGATGGCATTGAGAGGATCAAAGGCTCCGTACACAGTGGTGCCTGCTGTGGCATTGACGTAGAATGGGACACAACCCTGAAGAGAGAGAGATGACAAGAATCATGATGAGTGTATTGACTTGTTCCTGTGAAATAGTTCCTGCCAACACACTGGAGCTCTGGTAGCTCTTTTTATGCACCAGACAATGTTGTTGACTGGTAAACAGAAATTCTGATTTAAGCGTGTTCTGTTGGGGGTGTCTGTTTCATCCTAATTTGACTAAATCCATCCCTGGCTGAAAATATATGCTTACATGTATTTAATTCACAAAGCCCTTTATCCCTCAGTTAGGCAAGAGCAGACTCATTCATCCATTACCTGATCTTTGGCAGTAATGATACTTGACTCCAATTCTGCAGGGATCATCTTTCCCCTTGAATTGTAAAAAACACGACATCACTCATTTAGCTCTGATGATATTGTCAATGTTCACAATCAACAAATGCCAATCACTCTCCCCTCCTTGCTTACCGGTCATTACATTTCACCAGCACAACATTTTCACTTCCTATCCCAAGAACTGCTGCAGATTTCTTGACTGAATAATGACTCTATAGTAGGGAAAAAGTATTTGTCAGTACAAGTTTATAGATAATATGAATAAGCATGACCTAACGTGAATACTGGTGATGCGTACGTGTGCTGATGTGAAGAGGATTAGCCTGGGCAGAGCAGTCATCCCTTTGGTCTTCACTTCAGGGAAGAAGTGGTATCTGGCCAGCAGTACACTGTACAGATTGGACATGGTCCCACCTGAGGAAATATATTAATTTTTATTTAACCTTTATTTAGCTAGGCAAGTCAGTTAAGAACAAATTGTTATTTACAATGACAGTCTACCAAAAGGCAAAAGGCCTCCTGTGGGGATGGGGGCTGGGATAAAAAATACAAATAAATTAAATAAAAATATAGGGCAAAACACACATCACGACAAGAGAGACAACACAACACAACATAAAAAGAGACCTAAGACGACAACATAGCATGGCAGCAACACATGACAACACAGCATGGTAGCAACACTACATGGTAGCAGCACAAAACAGGGTACAAACATTCTTGGGCACAGACAACAGCACAAAGCAGCCACATCACGCAAAGCAGCCACAACTGTCAGTACCTTTAACAGAATGTGACTGCTAGAACGGGTGTTGTGCAATAGTTCTTCCTGTAAAAGTTGCGCCATACTGCTGCACACCTTGCGGGCTGCCGCAGAATTCTATGGCACGTTATTTGATTGTCAGCTATTGTTGCTATTAATGCTAGTTAGTGCTAGTTTGACCACCAGAGGGCATCTTGAGAAGCATTTGATAGGCTTCAATATTGTCTGTACTAGAGAATTTAAAGCGATTGTAATCTGAATAAAGGCCAAAATAATATTTATAAAGGCCAACATATTTATTTCTGTTTTTAGAGGGAGAGAAACCAAAAGCACAGCGTGCCTATTTTTTGGACAAGGACATCCCGGCCGGCCAAACCCTCCCCTAACCCGGACGACGCTGGGCCAATTGTGCGCCGCCCTATGGGACTCCCAATCACGGTCGAATGTGAATGGAGGATGAGGGCTGCAGTAGATATCTCAGATAGGGGGGAGTGAGGCCTAAGAGGGTTTTATAAATAAGCAACAACCAGTGGGTCTTACGGCGGGTATACAGAGATGACCAGTTTACAGAAGGGCATAGAGTGCAGTGATGTGTCCTATAAGGAGCATTGGTGGCAAATCTGATGGCCAAATGGTAAAGTACATCTTGCTGCTCGAGAGCACCCTTACTTGCCGATCTATAAATTACATCTCCATAATCTAGCATGGGTAGGATGATCATCTGAATCAGGGTTAGTTTGGCAGCTGGGGTGAAAGAGGAGCGATTACAATAGAGGAAATCAAGTCTAGATTAAATTTTAGTCTGCAGCTTTGATATGTGCTGAGAGAAGGACAGTGTACTGTCTAGCCATACTCCCAAGTACTTGTATGAGATGACTACCTCAAGCTTTAAACCCTCAGAGGTAGTAGTCACACCTGTGGTGAGAGGGGCATTCTTCTTACCAAACCACAAGGTTAAGGGCAGAGAAAGCTTGTTGGACACTAAGAAAGCTTTGTTGTAGAGCGTTTAACACAAAATCCAGGGAGGGGCCAGTATAAGATTGTATAATCTGCATGTAAATAGAGGACTAACCGTGGTTGCCTTCCAAGCAATGGGAACCACCCCAGAGAGAAGAGGCAGGTTAAAAAGGTCAGAGATAGGCTTGGCGATTATAGGGGCAGCAATCTTAAAGAAGAAAGGGTCTAAACCATCTGACCCAGATGTTTTTTTGGGGTGAAGTTTACGGTGCTCCTTTAGCACCTCGGACTCAATGAAACTTTGTAGCGGGGAAGGGGAAAAAGAGAGAGGAACATCGGGGCTAGTCGCATTAGTGGGATATGTTTGACAGGCAAGGAGGCATGGCTGAGTCAAATGCAAATCCGGCCTTAATGAAGTTGTGATTAAAGAACTCAGCCATGTGCTTCTTGTCAGTAACAACCACATCATCAACTTTAAGGGACATGTGCAGCTGACGGGAAGGAGGGGTTATTCTCTAGGTCTTTAACCGTTTTCCAGAACTTCTTGGGGTTATACCCACAGAGAGAGAACTGCTCCTTAAAGTAACTAACATTGGCCTTCAGGATAGCCTGAGTGTACTTATTTCTCATTTGCCTGAACGAGTCAGCCTGAGTATGCATGTGCTGAGCCTTTCGCCAAATGCAATTCTTGAGGTGGAGTAACTCTGCAAGATCATGGTCAAACCAGGGGCTGAATCTGTATCTAATTCTCATTTTCTTTATGGGGGCATTTGTTAACAATACCACTGAAAATATTAAAAAGAAGGTCCAAGTGTCTTCGACAGAGGGAATCAAGCTGATTCTGTACCAATTTACAGAGGCCAGGTCATGAAGGAAGGCTTGCTCATTAAAGTTTTCTAGCAAGTGTCTATGACAAATCAGGACAGGACGTTTCACTGAGCAGCCATTACGAACCCAGGCTGTTAAACAGTGATCGGTAAGGTTATTACAGAAAATACCAGATTGGTACTTATCATGATTATTTGTGAGGATAACATCGAGGAGATTAGCCTTTCCTGGGTGTTTGGAGTCATACCTTGTGGGATTGGTAATTATCTGAGAGAGATTTAGAGAGTCTAATTGCTTTAGGACTTGGTCAGGTGGTTTAAGCATGTCCCAGTTTAGGTCACCTAGCAGGACAAATTCAGACTTAGTGTAAGGGGCCAGGAGAGAGCTTAGGGCAGGTAGGGTACAGGCCGGTGCTGATGGAGGACTATAACACCACTCAACAGTCAACGAAGAGCTATTTGAAAGTTGAATGCTTAAAACCAGCAAATCAAATTGTTTGGGGACAGACTTGGTGGAGACAACCGAGCACTGAAGTTTATTTCCGGTAAAGATTGCCACTCCCCCACCTTTGGAAGATCTGTCTTGCCGAAATAGGTTATAAACAGAAAGGTTAACATCAGTATTCAAAACACTCTTTCTTAACCACGTCTCAGTAATGACCAACACATCTGGATTGGAGCTGTGAACCCACACTTTCAATTGATCCATTTTAGGTAATACGCTTTTTATTTTATTTTTTACATGTAATCTTTATTTAACTAGGCAAGTCTTTTAAGAACAAATTCTTATTTACAATGACAGCCTAGGAACAGTGGGTTACTTGCCTTGTTCAGGGGCATAACAACAGATTTTTACCTTGTCAGCTCAGGGATTCGATCTCGCAACCACTCGGTTACTGGCCCAACGCGCTAACCACTAGGCTACCTGCCGCCCCAAAAGCTTCTAGTGTTAACGTGCAGAAAACCCAGGCTTTTACGAGAGCTGAAATCAGTGAAACAGATATCAGAGCACAAGTCAGAATTGTGGCTAGCAACAGTAGATGGGCCAGGGTGTACATGCACATTTCCAGATATCATCAACAGTAATACAATTAAGGCACGGCAGAGGACAGGAAAAGCTCTGCAGTGTTGATTTGTGACATTTGAATGTGCATTAGATGGCAACAGGATCATATTATATAGCAATTTCATCAGGTAGCACGAATACAAAGCCGGCGAGAGGTGGTTAGAATAGGATTGGGGCCAAAAGTCTGTGTAACCTATAGAGAGTCATAGAGAGTACTGTATTATAGGTGGATATCTCACTAAGAGATTGTCTTAATCTTATAATTTCATTCAACTTCATAACAACTAAACAATATATCCAAAATTAAGAGGACAAAATTAACCAATTCAATGGAAGTAATAAGGATAAATGTAACAAAGTGTATGTTTGTCATTGGCTACATTGTTTGTATCGATAGCAAGGTCAGAATGTAGCTAACACTGTACCTGGACAGAAAACCCCATCCCCCTCTTCCTCTGACCAACCCACAATCTTCTGCATCTTCCTCAGTAGAACTTCCTCCATCAGAATGAACACTGGGGACACTTCATATGTAAACCTAGAAAAAAGTCTTTACACTTTAACTCATATTGCAGAATGACATTTACCAGAGGACAGATCCCACCATAGGCCATACACTCTTCGAAAAACAGGTGGTACCTTGGACCTAAAAGGGTTCTTCGGCTGACCCCATAGGAAAAATGGGGGGAAAAAAGTACATTCCCCCTGGAAAAAACATTTTGAGTTCCATGTAGAACCTTTTACATAGAGGGTTCTAACTGGAACCAAAAAGGGTTATCCTATGGGGAGAGCCGAAGAACCCTTTTGGAGCCCTTTTCTCTAAGAGTGTAGTGTAACCTGGGGCTGTATGTATCAAGCGTATCGGAGTGCTGATATGGGATCAGATTCACCCTGTCCATATCATTTTATTCATTATGATTTAGAACAGGGTTTCCCAAACTCGGTCCTGCCCCCCCAAACATGCACCCAGGGGGGAATGTACTTTTTTTTTTACATTTCCCTCCTGGGTGCATGTTTTGTTTTTTGCCCTAGCACTACACAGCTGATTCAAATAATTAAAGCTTGATGATGATTTTTTTTGGTTGCTTCCAATAGGCTCATTCATTCCTCCTCCTCTCCCCTGTAACTATTCCCCAGGTCGCTGCTGTTAATGAGAATATGTTCTCAGTCATCTTACCTGGTAAAATAAGGGTTAAATAAAAAGGAATGTAAATGTTACATGTTTGTGTTGGCGGTAGACGTCAGCCATTCCCCGGCCAGACCGATGACATCCAGCCCTGATGACAGCTGATTGAAGAAGCGTGGGTGACCTGGGGACAGATGAGGACATTCTGGAACATTCTACTAATCTATAATGTCTATGATGTCTATAATGTCAGCCATTCCCATGGCCAGAACCAATGACATACTGGTACATGGAGTATGGGGGGGTAACTGTACACATATTTGTACTTGACCATTCGGTACTGGGACTTCGGTTCCCGAATGAATACATAATTTAAAAAATAAAAAAACACCTAGGCCTAAGCTTAGAGTAAATCTGAGCTGAAAAAGAGCTGAAAAAAACCCCATTTCAGGCTATTCTGTTAAAACAACTAGAGCCTATGCACATGTTGTAGTAAAAATTAAAATCTTAATTGGCAAATTTCATACAGTCCTTTTGCAGCCAAGAACTAGATCTGTATAATGGCGAGTGGTTGGGTCGATAAACAAGGAGGATTCTACATCATCGTTTAAGAACATTTTGATTTCCCAGTAGATTACAACAGCAGTAGACAGAGAGAATATGTCGACACTGATCAACGAGAATAGCCCATGTAGCTGTCAACACCTCAAACATGTTGACACATTTATGCCGACACAGATGTAACACTAACCTTAACCCCTAACCCAGCGTTTCCCAAACTCGGTCCTCGAGACCCCAAGGGGTGCACGTTTTGGTTTTCCCCCTAACACTACACACTTGATTAACATTATTAAAGTTTGATTATTAGTTGATTATTGAATCAGCTGTGTAGTGCAAAAAAACAAAATGTGCAACCCTTGGGGTTTGGAAAACCCTGCCCTAACCTGAGCTAACGTTATCCACCTAGCTAACGTTAGCATTAGTGACCTAGCTAACCTTAGCCACAACAAATTGGAATTCATAACATATCATACGTTTTTGAAATTTGTGATATATTGTATGGAATTCGTAACTTTTTGTACGAATTGAAATTCGTAACATATACAAATTGTAATTCGCAACATATCATACAAAATGGATGATGGACATCCACAAATTAATACATACCATGCAAAACTTAACATATCATACTAATTGGAATGTCCCAGATTTAAATGTAATATGTTACATCAACTCCTGAGTCCAGGTTGGCCTACATCACCCACGTAACGAAAAAAAACAGCACAACTTCGTCTCCCCTCTGCAATAGGGGAGAGTTGTCTATCAGTTTTTTTTGCTGCTTTGGGGAGGGTTGTGTGATTTTTTTTATTGGACACAGAGGAAGGTAGTGAGTTTTTTCCCCCTGGCTTACATTCACTCTTTGGCAGGTTTACTATAGAATGTCTTCCATTCAATCCATATTTCCTCATCTGCTTGCATGCGCCTCACCTATGTCAAGGTGTTTTGATACATCGCTTATGCAATACGCTTTTCCGTGCACTAACTTTTCTTATAAACTGGGTGGTTTGAGCCCTGAAAACTGATATACCACGGGTATGACAAAAAATAACTTTTTACTGTTCTAATTATGTAGGTAACCAGTTTATAATAGCATTAAGGCACCTCTGGGGTTTATGGCCAATATACTGTACCACGTTGCGTTGTGCTGAAGAACAACCCTTAGCCGTGGTATATTGGCCATATACCACACCCCCTCGTGCCTTATTGGTTAACTATACCACAGGTCAATCAATATACAGCCTAAATGTCAACCCTGCCGTCTCTCCACTCAGAGTGACAATAATGGTAGGTCGATCATTTGTCCAGATCTGCAATAGGCTAACTAGCAATCATAGCACACATAAAAGCATCCAAAGCTGCATCAATTTTCAATATGAATCCACAAGAACAAATAGGAATAGCTGAGGAGAGGCCAAGTGCACCAATGCGCATGAAAGAACAGTGGTAGCCTGATTGCCAACGACATTGAGACAGACTACAGGGAGGAGGTGAGGGCCCTGGTGGAGTGGTATCAGGAAAATAACATCTCCTTCAATGTCACCAAAACAAAGGAGCTGATCATGGACTTCAGGAGACAGCAGATGGAACACGCCCCCATCCACATCGACGGGACCGCAGTGGAGAAGGAGCTCCTTGGGGTACACATCACTGACAAACTGAAATGGTCCACCCACACAGACAGTGTGGTGAAGAAGGCACAACAGCGCCTCTTCAACCTCAGGAGGCTGAATAAAGTTGTCGTGGCCCCTAAGACCCTCACAAACTTTTACAGATGCACCATTGGAATATATCACCACCTAGTATGGCCCTCCAGGACATCTACAGCACCTGGTGTCACAGGAAGGCCAAGAAGATCATCAAGGACCTCAGTCACCCGAGCCACGGCCTGTTCACCACGTTACCCTCCAGAAGGCGAGGTCAGTACAGGTGCATCAAAGTTGGGACCGAGAGACTGAAAAACAGCTTTTATCTCAAGGCCATCAGGCTATTAAATAGTGTACACTTGCTTCCGCCGGCCTCTGCCCAGTACCCCTAGTTTCTGTCACTAGCCGGCTACCACCCGGTTACTCTAACATGCACCTTAGAGGCTGTTGCCTTATGTACAGTACATAGTCATGGAACACTGGCACTTTAATAATGTTTGACAGAACACTTCGGACTCAGTTGTTGTGTGTTGTTAGATACTGCTGCAGTGTTGGAGCTAGGAACACAAGCATTTCGCTACACCCACAATAACATCTGCTAAATATGTGTATGCGACCAATACAATTTGATTTGATCTTGTTTAGGGACAATACAATTATCTTACCTAGACTTGCCTACAACACCACAATGCAATGAATAATTGCATTATTGTTTTCAAGTGAGTACAAAGTTCTACTCTCGGCTGCAGTGAACATTTTTTATTTGAATAACGTGCAAAAGCCCTGTGATATGAATGTTTCTTTACGTTTGGATCAGTTGTGGGTCTACTCTCGACAGTGTATAAGATCTAGAAAGATACAGTAGCAGGCCAGTCTGGCTGTATTTTTACTTCTGATACTAATATGCGCGATCTGTTACAGATCATTATTCTCCCAAGTCGTCCTATAATAATGTGACCATAGAGATGGGTTGGCTCATAATGTCACGAAAACTATGTTTGCTTCCATGGGGGAGAAGTCAGCCTGTTGTTGTGATTCTGTTGTTGTGATTCTGGGTTGCCAGATTGCTAGCAAGAATGACAAGAAACTGCCATGTGGGGAATTGTAAGTGGCTCATTTTCAACTTGTTTCAACTTGTGTTTTGACAGATTTCACATTAATGCTAATATGGCAAATAATGTGCTAGATAGTTAACCACCAACTGTAACAATGTATTTGAGAGACAACAAGTGGTTATTGTGCAAATGTATGTATGTTTTCAATAAACTTTGGAGACAAAATATAGCTTACATATAGCTTACAACCAGTCACAATGTTTTAATCTGATTTGGCTACTTCAAAAGTCTCCTGTAGGCATGTGCAAGTTTGTACAAAATATAATTCCATTATCCTCAAAATGGCTTGACATTAACCAGGTTTCCATCCATCCTTTTAATGCGAGTAAAATACATGTTGGATAAAGCATTTCATGACCAGCCTGTTGTAAACAGCTAGCTAATTTGTTGGTAAACTTTCCAAATGTCGACAAAACAAAATACACTTAACAAGGTGGGATATTTTTTTGTCTGTAAAATGAATTATGCAAGAAATGGCAGTAGAAAAGCTTTAATGCTCAAATATTGATATAATAACCATCATATCCAGGGGTTGCGTTAAAGTACAGAAATCTGTATTTTAAACCATTTCACCTGTGCTGTCATAAAGCATTATGACTCATGATCATCTTGAATCAGGAGTACCAATACTTTGTATTTTCTTAAATAAACAAAAAGGAACTACATTAACTGTTGGCATTTCATTTTCTCGCTGTACCGGAACTGAACCCTAACCCCAAAACTGCAATATGTACTGAACCTTGGGCTTGGTGAACCGTTACACCCCTAATAGAGTACGTTTGGCAAAACAGTTGACAGCTCTTACGGTACCTGTTTTGACTCCATACTTCAAGGTATCCCTGCAGTCAACCAGGAGTTGTTCCAGGTTCTCGGGCTGGTCTGGGAGCTCCAGACTGAAGCCCTCCAGGCCCTCTCTGAGTTGGTGAGGGTGGTGGAAGTCCAGGACTTTGGAGCTCCGTCTGAACGACTTGCAGACATAGCTGAGGAGAATGTTCACCAGCTCTTGGAAGAAACTTTTGGTTGTGTCCTCACCACTGAGAGCAGGGAGTAGATCTAAACATAAAGGGACACGGTCAGGGCTCTAAATGAACTTTTTTAATTGGTAGTCAGTGCTCATCTTTAAATAATTAAGAGCACCAAAAAGTATTTAGGAGCACCATAAAAGGGCATTGATTTATCCTATAGGCCTGAGAGCACATCCAGGAGCACCTTTTCTTTTCTCCAGTGCCATCTTAAAGCATACTGGTGGCCGAGTTACCAGGTTGTTAGTCAGCCAGGTAACATGACTGGACAAGGTTGTTTGTTACCTAACAGTTAGCGGCCCGGGAGTAGTTTAAAAAGGTCCCGAACACATGTATTGAAAGAAAAAGATATTTGCTCCGGTAATATGATTCATGTTAGGCTAGCTAATGCTAAAGCGGCCTACAAGAAAATACAGGTATTAGTCAAAGCTTATGAATATTTTATGTGAATTTCCATATATCAATTACACTACCAAAAGAGTTAAATTGTTCAGCAACATGTGCAGTGAATGCTAACATGGCTTTTTTGGTGAAAGGTACATAATGCATTTATTTTAATCTCGCTATCAGGCCACTGTATGCTGTGACATAAGCCTGGATGGTGACACATCTTCTTCAAGCTGCCTGACTGAACACTGGGGCCTTCAGTGGTACCAGAAGCAAATGCCCTACCTGGAAAGGGCCCTACCTGTCTCACAGCCATTCTGTCAACATGTATTGTATTAACCACTCAAATTCATGCAAACTGCAGACGCAAGCACTGACTTACACTGAGTATACAAAACTTATACTGAGTTGCACCCTCTTTAGCCCTCAGAACAGCCTCATTTTGTCAGGGCATGGACTCTACAAGGTGTTGATGCTGGCCCATGTTGACTCCAATGCTTCTCACAGTTGTGTCAAGTTGGCTGGATGTCCTTTTGGTGGTAGACCATCCTTGATGCACTCAGGAGGAAAACCTGGCACCTACGGCGAAGCATGGTGATGGCAGCATCATGCTGTGGGGATGTTTTTCAGTGGAAGGGACTGGGAGACTAGGCAGGATCGGGGGAAATATCAATGGAGCAAAGTACAGAGAGATCCTTGATGAAAACCTGCTCCAGAGAGCTCAGGACCTCAGACTGGGGTGAAGCTTCACCTTCCAACAGGACAATGACCCTAAGCACACAGCCAAGACAACGCAGGAGTGATTTTGGGTCAAGTCTCTGAATGTCCTTGAGTGGCCCAGCCAGAGCCTGGACTTGAACCCGATCGAAGATATGCACACCTATTTTCAGGAGAGACCTGAAAATAGGTGTGCAGTGACGCTCTCCCATCCAACTTGACAGAGCTTGAGAGAATGTGCAGAGAAGAATGGGAGAAACTACTCAAATACAGGTGTGCCAAGCTTGTAGCGTCATACCTAATAAGACTTGAGGCTATAATCGCTGCCGAAGGTGCTTCGACAAAGTACTTTAGTAAAGGGTTTACTTATGTAAATGTGATATTTCAGTTTTTATTTTATTTTAAATACATTTACTAAAAATACATTTTTTTTAACTATTTTTGCTTTGCTATTATGGGGCATTGTGTGTAGATTGATGGGAAAAACAATTTAATACATTTTAGAATAAGGCTGTAGCAAAATGTCGAAAATGTCATGGGGTCTGAATACTTTCCGAATGCACTTTATCAGATTGATAAATATTTGCACTACTTATCAGTATTTCTTTCTAAAACATTAGTATTTTTTTCCCCCCTTAACCCTATCCTCGACAATGTTAGCCACCTAGCTAACGTTAGCCACAACAAATTGGAATTTGTAACATATCATACGTATTGGAAATTTGTAACATACTGTACAAATTGTAATTCGTAACATATCACAAATTAATACATACCACACTAAATTGAGGGAGACAGATTTACATTTACTATGTTTTGTCTACTTCAGAGTCCAGATTGATCTGAACTGCCTCGGTGAGTGATGTCCCTCATGCATGTGTACAGGAACACAATTCCCAGGGAGGATAGACAGTATTACTGATGACTGTATCGGTAATGTGTTTTCAGACCCTCCACTAGTCATATTTTCGCAGGGCAGAAATCTCAGAGATCAATTGGTAAACTCTGATTCACCACCACAAAATACCCCCACACAACGTCTCCTTGAGCCTCTACCGGATGGAAACTACAAGTGTAATTGCTGCACTCAATGCAATGGCACTAACAAATGTAGATCCTTCAAACATCCTCAAACAGTGAAACAGATCACAATCAAAGGTGTTATCACGTGCGCCACTAAGGCAGTTATTTATCTTATAACTTGTCCTTGTGGTAAAAATTATGAGGGCAAAACGAAGCGTGAACTAAAAGTACGAATCTCTGAGTATTGTAGCACCATTTTCATGAACACAATGGGAGACCGAGAGCTGGTTTCAAGTGTAGGGCGCAGCAGGTGTTTATTGTAAAGGACCACAGGAGGAGGCAGGTAGCTGGGTCCAGGGGCAGGCAGAGGGTCATACACAGGGGGTCTAAAAAGGCACGCAGGGAAAAGGCTAGTAACGTCGTCCGGGAGATCAGGCAATAGGTTGAACCGATAGGCTTGTACAGGCAGGGGAATAGGCAAAAGGCGTCGTTAGTGAGGCAGGCAAAAACTGTCATACACGGGAGGATTAAATTACAGAAAACCAGCGCTTCGAATAGAAATGTGTCACAAAACAAACAATACCTCACAATGATGGGTGCAAAGAACTGAACTAAATAATGTGTGATAATCACATACAGGTGTGTGAACAGGTGATCAGAATGCAGGTGATTGGGATCTATGTGTTTGAGAGTGTGAGCTGGAAAGTGGTCTGGAAAGTGAGCTGCGTTCAGGGATCTACGTGTTTGAAAGTGTGAGTTGGAAGCAGACGTTACAAGAATTAGGTGCAACAACTTTATTTTGTTCCTTCGTTATATCAGCATCGAACACGTCCCCCTCCCTAGGAGAAGGGATGACCTTGACAATTATTGTTAAAACGAGAGGCCGTTTGGACCTTTCATTTAATTTGCTATCCATTGTAAATAATGTTTGTAGGCCTATGTAGCCAAATTGTATCTATGTATCAGGTATCTATCTATGTTATCCATTCATGCTTTTTATATGTTCTATTTACAGTATATCTGTAAATAATCAACCAATAAAATTAAGCCACAGCCGGCCATGATTACAGACACCTGTGTGTGTCCTTTCAAACTATATAAACTATTATAAACTGGGTGGTTCGAGCCCTGAATGCTGATTGTCTGACAGCCGTTGTATAGCAGACCGTATATCGTGGGTATGACAAAACATTTATTTTTACTGTTCTAATTACATTGGTAACCAGTTTATAATAGCAATAAGGCACTTTGAGGGTTTGTGGCGTTGCGTTGTGCCTAAGAACAACACTTAACCGTGGTATATTGGCCATATACCACACCCCCACGGGCCTTATTGCTTAAGTGACCTGCAGTGTTTGTCAATATACCCTGATGAAGACAGCTTGGCTGTCGAAATGTTGGTTATTAAATTATTGCATCTGAGCTCCTAGAGTGTGTGGCTGTCCTTTTTTTTTTTTCAAGTCTTCTACTCCACTAGCCAGTACCTCGCCTAAACAGGTGTACATTTGTTTCACCTTCCGGATAGAAAGCCAGACCACGTTGATCTTGTATGTGTCTTCTACATCTGCATTGTTTGCTGTTTGTGATTTTAGGCTGGGTTTCTGTACAGCACTTTGTAACATTGGCTGATGTAAAAAAGGTTTAATAAATACATTTTATTGATATGTGTCCCAAATGGCATCCTAGTCCCCACACCTCTCTACCTTTGACCCTATGGGCCCTAGTCAAAAGTATGGCACTCTATAGGGAAAAAGGTCCCATTTGGTACGAAGACCTTGAGTGCAGTTTAACTGATGAAAAGGCTATCAGCAGTAGCTTTCATCAGCCTCATAATGCAGCTTTTGTTGGCTTTACCTTTGTTGTATATGCAGCTGAAGTCCTTGGGTATGCAGGTGTTGTCACTTGTTGGTGGAGAGTTGATATTGTCAGAGGAGCTTCTCTGTTTACTCTCTGCCAAAATCTGCCCACCAGGTGTAGATTTTTCTGTGGTGCTTTCTGGAACAAATAAACGGAGAGTACATGATGATCCGACACCAATATTAACATATCTACTGTATATTGTCATGAAGAATTCTTTGAATTTTGCCTGTAAAGTAGAGACTGAAGATCGAAGGAAAGCGTACTAGTCAGGTGGGGTGTGAGGGCAGGGTGGGAAGAAGCATCTTAGTAATTTATTGTAATTCTAATAAGAATAGAATGTCACCCGTATATTCATTGATTGAAACCATGTAAGCAACAGTAAACTCAGGCCATGTAATCAGGAGCAAAGTTTTGTGTGTAACCCAGTCTGCCCGTTTGAAGGATCAAAATGGCCAGGGCCAGGTCACAGAAATGAACAGAATGTCAAAAGATTGTGAGTCTGGCCTGGAGGGACGATTGTGTGTATGCAGTTAATAGATACAAACTTAACAAAAGTAATTGCAACACATTATTAAAACTAAAAAGTAGTTTGACTTGTTCTTTGTCTCCACTCAACAATATCAAGCAAATATAGAGTTCCCAACAAGATCACATGTTGCATATGTTATTTACATACCATGTGTACCATGTGAGTACAAAATATTGTTCAAATAGATTGATATGCTAATACAATTTCTTATTCATAGATATCGTAAAAACAAGTAAAGAAATTGCCTAAAGCCTTATCTCAAGGTTTACTGCTTTACCTGAGCGAATGTTTCAAAACACACACAAAAAATCACATCATGGCATAACTGACATAACTCCATTGATATACCATAGAGATACTTCTAAATAATTGATATGCTCATTTGACTCTGACCTGGCAGCTGCAAATAATCCATAATGTGTCCACGTATGATTGAGTTCTGGGAGTGAAGTTTGTCCAGTATCTCACTGTTCCACTGCTGCCCCTCCATGAGATGCACCTGGAATGGTTTTGTGGAATATATAACCCCCTGGGGGAACTAGGTGTGGTGGTGGGTGCATTATGACACAAGGCTATTCAACCTGAATGAAACGATGCTATTACAAAACCCTTTGAGAATGAGAGCCTCCCCAAAATGTTTCTGACAATCACTAGCTACCACATCAATTCATTATGATCTCTTCTGTCTTTTTTGTCCTTTTGTGTGTAATTATTTGGCTCAAAATATGTGTGTGTGTGCTACTCAACCTGCATACAGTACTCTGAAGGATCAAAAAGAGACTGTTGTGAATGTTTCCTTTGATCTGAAGACATGATTGGAATAATATATTAAAACTGGCAACTGGATTTAATGACATTAAAATAATGATTATTGTTTGTGAGAGCATGTTTAAATGTCTAGCTCAATTTCTTTCTTGATACACATGGTTTTACTCATAGTAATGCATTTCTTACTCTTGAAATGTTGGTAATATTTCTAGATTCTCATCTGAGAAGAGTGTTATTTGCAAATATGACATTATGGCGTTATCTATTATAATATGACGAGCACAGGCTTGAATAATTTTTTGGACAGGGTGCAATTAATATTTAAGATGAATAAAGTTGTTATTCATTTTAGAGGGTTTAACACTGTATGTTTTTCCCTATCTTTAATACACATGATTTCCAGGGTTCTGGTTGTGTTTAATTGATGTTCACTAGACTCGATATCTGTTGATAGGGATTGACACCAGACTGGAGATCCAAGGACACTGTTGTAATTTGTGAAAGACTGATTCTTTAGCAGCTGACAAAGTTGTGTTGACTTCCTGGTGTCATTTGGATATAAGGGTGAAGGCCAAGTTAAACATTATTCTCTGCTCCTGTGCAGGATACTGTGCTCCCTGTTTGCAAACTTGTATTAAACCAGATTGATTTATGATTGACTATATCCGTAACTGCATTTCTCTTTTGTTCACCTGAAAATTCCTTTTTTAGCTTGGTGACGAGGATGGGATGTGAACAGCCAGGTGAGCGAATGACTTTGGTCAAAAAATAAGAAAGATAAAGCTGAGAAGGCAGCTGTGTTAATACAGTGTGTATCAACACAGCTGACATTCTGTTTAAAAAGCTTTTTGCATCCCCTGTTATCAATACTCCAGCACCCTCTAAATTGCGAGGATACAGACACTGAGACTTTTTCTAAAATGTTTTATGAGATTGGGGAACACATTGGGAGGGATCTTAGACCATTTTGAGATCCTCGATATCCTACGTCTGTGCTTATGGACTGCCCAAAACCACAGGCTTTGAATGGGGTTGATGTCTGGAGAATTTGATGTGTGCTTGGGGTTATTGTCTTGCTGGAAGATCCATTTGGAGTCAAGTTTCAACCTCCTGGCAGAGGCAACCAGGTTTTTGATTAAAAATGTCCTGGTACTGGGTAACGTTCATGATGCCGTTGACCTTAACAAAGGCTCCAGGACCAGTGGAAGCAAAATAGCCCCAAAACACTAAAGATCCCTCACCATATTTTATGGGGTTATTTTCTGTTTATGCATCCTTATTTCGACGAAAAAATCTACGGCAAACCGCTCTGACTCCATTCGTACTGCCCACAAGGCTGATGGCTGCGCTTTGCTATCACCGAAATATCTTGAATATTGCCAATTATTTAGTTTGTGTAAGGACCCCAAAAAACAGAGGCAGTGGGGGAACCTATTCAAGTAAGTAAATACATTTTTTAAATGTTAAAAAACAATCTAGCTGGCTAAAGTAGGCCACTTTGTAGGTTAACTCAAGTGAGCTACTAGATAGCTAGCCAGCTAACTGTACACTGTGTTTAGGTAAGTTCATTAAAGTTCATCAGCTATGTCATCAGCTAGCTATCTTCCTATCAGCTAGCTATATTGATGTGATCATTCTAAATTAAAAACACAGTCTCCAAATGCATTTGTAGATAACAGCCATGGAACATGGTGAAATTGCAGCTTCAGCTGTTGGTAAAGGGAGAATGTAGGCTACTGGATAGGGCAGGTCATTTTCTGGGAGGACATTATGAAAAGATTCTCCAGTTCCAGTACCTGGAGGGGGAAACTTTGAAGACTGAGAGAAAATAGGAACATACTATTCAGTGCTGTCTAACTTGAGTAAAATTAAGCCTGTTTTCTGTTCTCAGATATGGAAAGCTGTGAAAGCCTGTTTGCAGATGAAGAGAGAGGTCCCAATGAATATCTAAGAGACTAGGGGTATGTCCTATATGCTGGCAGGTAGCCTAGTGGTTAAGGCATTGGGCCAGTAACTGAAAGGTTGCTACATCGAATCCCTGGGCTGACAAGGTAAAAATCTGTTGTTCTGCCCCTGAACAAGGCAGTTAACCCACTGTTCCTAGGCTGTCATTGTAAATAAGAATGTGTTCTTAACTGACTTGCCTAGTTAAATAAATACAAAAATTGGTCATACTCTGTGTATGACTCTGTGGCCTACCTATGACTCTGTGGCCTACCTATCTTAGCAAGTGTAGTATACTAAAATACTGTTAAACATCAAACACAATGTATAAACCAATTAAAATTGGAGCAGGTCAACCCTGCTGGGTGTGCAGGGTTCTGTTTTAGCTCAGCTGTAACACACCTGATTCAACTTATCAAATCTAAGTGTGCTATTGCTGGGCTGAAATGGAAGTCTGCTCACCCAGTAGATCAGGGGCCTGTTGCACAAAAGTAGAATTAAGACATCCGGGATAAATGACTCAGCTGAGCTCAATGAAGCCAAAACATGTGCGTCCAGGCTTAATTGGTTGCACAAAGACCAAGCCAGGATGAGCAGACACGGATTCATTAAACCAGGTGAAACCAATCCTGGATAGGTGCGCGCTCACGGCTCACTCAAATAGACCCCGCCACAGATCACAGATTAACTGATTTACCATGGCAACTAGAGCCGCGTACTTTTCCCCGTCGGAAGCACAAATCCTCATGGAGGCATACGAGGAGGTAAAAGATATAATTAAGAAGAAAGGCAACACCGCCACAGTGATAAAGCAAAGAGAAAAAGCGTGGCAAAGTATTGCAGACCGCCTGAATGCGTAAGTAGTGCACAATTACACACTCACCGCTCCGCTGAAACATCACAATTACAATTCAAATATTTAATTCACATCTCCAAAAATGCAGTTGTACTGTAATTATGAAACGGTAAAATTTAATTGAAATGCACTGCAGATATGAGTGAAATTGTGTAAAGTAACTCCATCACACTGTATAAAGCTATGATAAATTTTTTGATATTTTTACTGAAAACAAGACAAAAATACGTAAAAAGTAATTTTTTGCAGTGTGACTCCATTAAATGTGTGTGTGTGTGTGTGTGTGTAGATTAAACATGAACGGGCCAAAACGGACATGGCAGCAGGTCAAAATCAAATACAAGAACATTCTGCAGAATGGTATGGTCCCTGACTAATATTTAACAAAGCACAAGCATATATTGTACCCAGAAGGTGCCTGCTCACACATTGTCTGTACTGTTTTAGCAGTGAAAAAGAATACCCACAGACAAGGCACGGGTGGTGGGTCACCAAAGGCTGACCTTACCCCAGCAGAGGACATGGCCTTGGAGCTAAATAAAGGCAGGCCCGTCTTAGAGGGGATCCCTGGGGGGAAAGAGACGAGCATAGGTTCCTCCCAAGATGCCACCCGCTTCATTCAAGGTATGTCCTTCCATCTCTACATGGGATACAACCACATTCATATTGAATCAATTTGGACTGTCTGACTTTGGTTTACCTATTGCCTTGCAGTGTCTGGCAGCACTGTGTTCCTGTTAGAGCCACCAGCACAAGCACCAGACGATGCTGATCCAGTGAGTACTCCATCAAAGGCATACTGTAGGCCTGGCATGTCTTCTCTACTAGCTTCAATATGAATCCGATTAAATGTGATAGGGTGAAGGCCCCAGTGCAGCAGCAACAGCACATGATGGAGACGATGATGAGGAGGAGACCATCTCTCTGGATTCCAGAAGGCATGAGGTATCATGTTAAGACTGTGAAAGTACTATTTACTCTACAATGGTGAGGAGTCCTCATCAAAATCAAAAAATCTAATTTCTTTTACAGGACCCAGATGCTATACAGTGGGAAAACCAGCCTGGCAACATAGTGCGTATTAATAAAAGGACACCACATCCTGCCAAATTCCAGCTGCGCTAATTGTATTGTGTTCACAGAGCTCACAAGCTATCAGAAAGTTGTATGGCAACCACCTCCGGCGCCAAATAGAACTGTCAGACATAGACATTCAGTACAAGAAGAAAAAGATGGAAAATCTTGCACTGGAGTCCGAAATAAAAAAGAGGCCAATTAGGAAACTGGACCTTGAAATAAAAAAACTTGAGAGGGAGGTGAGATATGCCTTCAATGTACACTGTATGCTAACTGTAACACAAATGTATTAATCATTATTTTTCTTTCCTCCCCCAGCTCCAAGAAGATGACACAGCTCAAAATAAAAATTAGGTATATTCTCGTAAAGTCAAGTGAGCCATGACATATGAGCTCTTATTGTGAGCACACAGGACGGTGGCATCTTTCTAAGGTTTTTTTTATTTTCCCAGCAATCAGTACAACCAAGTCATCGTTATAAGGCATCGCCCTCTTTTGCCCACCCCCCCAGCACCAGGTGTGGCCACTAGCCTATATGAAGGCCCAAAATTGTGTGTTCCTTTCTGCTCTGACAATGGCATGCCCATTCGTGCGAGATGTGGTGGATGAAGAAGCACTTGTGCTGAGGAGAGCCTTCAGGCGAGAAAGGGTCTTCAGGGACCGGTTGGACCCACTGGCCTTCCCTGATGACCATCTATATGAAAGATACAGGTTTTCTGCAGATGGCATCAGGTATCTATGCAGACTACTGGGTCCCAGGATTAAGCACCGCACTGCACGGAGCCATGCACTGAGTGTGGAGCAAATGGTTTGTGTGGCCTTGCGCTTTTTTGCTAGTGGAGCCTTCCTGTACTCAGTGGGGGATGCAGAACAGCTGAACAAGGCCACAATTTGCCGCACAATAAGGAGTGTGTGTCTGGCTATCAAAGCATTAGCAGATGTCTTCATCTCCTTCCCTGGCCACAGAAGACTCTGTGACATCAAAGAGGAGTTCTATAGGATTGCAGGTAAGAGGATCTACAAATTACAGGACAACTGTTAACACATAGTAGGATACTCATTACTTTGTGTGACAGGTTTCCCCAATGTCATTGGTGCAGTGGACTGCACACACATAAGGATAAAAGCCCCCTCAGGTGCCCATGAGGCCGATTTTGTGAATAGGAAATCCTTTCACAGCATTAATGTTCAGGTGAACATAACTTTTTGATATTGTCCATTGACGAACACTCTGCATTGCCAGTGATGTGCATTGATTGGTGTAATATTCCTCATCTTATGATTTCAGATGGTCTGCAATGCTGACTGTGTGATCAGCAATGTTGTGGCAAAATGGCCTGGCTCAGTCCATGACTCCAGAATCTTTCGGGCCTCTGAAATCTATCAGTGCCTATCACAAGGTAAGCCACACAACCCCTATTTATAACCATCATGGCTGTGTCAAGAATATCACTGTGTTTATGAGGTAGTAATGATGAGATTTTGTGTTGACAGGTGAATTCTCTGGTGTGTTGCTGGGAGACAGGGGGTATGGCTGCCAGCCTTTTCTCCTGACACCTTTCACAGACCCCCAGGAAGCACAGCAGGCCTACAACCATGCCCATGCCAGGACCAGGGCCAGAGTTGAAATGACCTTTGGCCTCCTGAAGGCACGCTTTCACTGCCTTCACAAATTAAGGGTCAGCCCTGTTAGGGCATGTGATATTACTGTGGCTTGTGCTGTCCTCCACAATGTGGCCTGCCTGAGGAAGGAGAGTGCCCCCAGAGTGCCACCAGCCATGGACTGGGACAATCCGGCAATCTTCCCTGATGACGACAGTGGTCGGCTGCTGAGGGACCAATATGTGTTGAATTATTTTAGTTAGTATGTGTGCTTTCAATTTTGGTTAAATATGTCCTGCGGTGGCAGAGGAATTTGGGTTTTTTTGGGTTCGTTTTTTTTACGAATTTGGCCTCTTATGATGATTGTGCGGTATACTGTGTGTAATACAAGGCTGCAGGGAGGCTACTGCATCCATTCATTTGTCTGGTCAGTTGATGTGTATGGATTTGTCCTGCATTTATTTTAGTGTGCAGACATGCAGGGTGTGTTATATACAGACCTTTGAATGTGTATGTATCATTTTGTATAATATGCTTGGATTCTGTGCTTTCCATCTTGTAGAGTCACTGTGACTTCAGTTTGGAAAGGAGCTGATGGTTTACCTGCTTTGTTTTGTCCTTATTCAATAAAGGAACATAATGTTACACATTGTGTTTTTATATTCATATGGAATGTGTATTTGTTTATATGACAGAGTACTAGGGCCACACTGAAGAAAAAGGATAAAGTCATAAATTTGAGGCTGGTTCTTTCTGCAGAAAAGCTACATATTGTTTTTACAGTTTTGATACTTATGACAATGTGATACTTCATATTCTGGCACATCAGCATGTCTTTGTTTATGAAACCATACTGAAGTACAATTTCACGAAATGCCCCACATCTGTCATTTTAACAACTGTCCTCCTTTAAAACAACTGGTTACAATATTATGACTTGTGTCTTTTTTCCCCTCTGTGGCCCTAATATTCTATCATTTTATATATATATAGCCTTATAGTCTATGGGAAACTGTAAATTATCTAATGATAGCAACATCATCTAAAAATTATTATTTTATCCAAAATCATTGAAATTAATGATCACAAACGTTTAAATAATGACAGTGGGTCTAGTTATATGTGATAACAATGTATAGTGAGCAGTGAAATAACTATTGGTTTCCATTTGTGGTGACTGCTGACTGACATTAGGGATGAGATTAAATAGATCCTGGAATTTAGCCTGGTCTGGAGCAGGCTAGCTCCACAGAATAAATCTCCATGGTAATTTATACCATAACATATCCTCCTGCCCCCTATCCATCTTTAGTGCAACCGGATTACGGATCAATTGAGCCAGGATCACCAAGATATCCTGGCTTAATCCCTTATCCTAGTTTTGTGCAACAGGCCCCTGGAATCAGTGGAGCAAATAGCTAAACTCACACATTGTTTACATGTTGAGCTATATGTTCTCAATTATACCAGATTTTGTATATGCCTTTTAATTTAGGTACAGTATGAAAATAAGGAAATGGCAATTAGGCTACAGGAGATAAGCTTTACAGGTAACATTTTATGAGGTTCATTTTATTTAATCAAATGTATCTTTGCTAGCAAAATTATTGCAGTTCCTATAGACAGTGCATGGTTGCTCTATGCATCACTGACCCTGGATAAACTAGCGACTGGGCTAACACAGCTAACCTTTAAGGTCAATAATGTTTTTTTTAGAAAGATGTTGTTGGCTTCATAATCATGAGAAATTGAAGTTAGTTAGTTAGCTATACCTAGGTATAACACAAGATTAGCTAACTTCTCAAAACAAACCTCATTGTGGTTAGCTATTTGTCCCTCATGCTAGCCTTTACAGCCAAATACAGTATCACTTCAGAAACGTCAACATTTTTAAAATTGAGAAGTGCCAGCATTGTGTACCATTTCTCCCCTCTTGCTGCCGCTTATTTGCTCATCTCGAAATAACAGGGAAATGCTGTGAAAACCAGCGTGCTGCAAACGTTCTAAAATGTTTTGTTACCAGTGCTTGTTTTGTTGACATGTTTAGTCCTCACTGTTGCTCCTGCAGCACCAACCTGGTGAGCACATTTGGAACTCCGCCCAGGCAATGCATTTGATTGGTTTAACGATTTGTGAGGCGCCACTGATTTACACCAGGTTCTGACCCCTCTAGCTGATTTCTGCCATTGAACTTCCTCAGGCTTCCCGTGACGAGGCTACGGCACAGCTAGTGAACTGGAACTACTCACACATTTTTTTCTTCTCACAAATAAAATAAAATATGTTGAAGTAGGCAAGAATTGACATTATTTTTCTGCATCATACTTGCCTAATTCTCACTTGAAATACTTTTTGTGTGCCTAAGTCTCACTTTTTATGATTAATGATTGCTTCCTGCTAAAACGTAAACAAGGGATGCCTCTTCTTGCCAAGCCGCCAACAGGTGTAGGGCTAATTTGTACGGTTGGGAGGTCTGAAACGAAACAGGTGCCTCAGGGTAAATGTTGTTTGAAAGTACCAGTCCCCGACCGCAGTTATGAACCGTTCATTTTCGAGGGATTTGTTTCCCTAATGAATGAAGAAGCGTCTCAGCGTCCGGTTAAAATCCTTAGAGATACTGGTGCGGCGCAGTCGTATATATTGTCTGATGTGTTGCCCTTATCCGACAATACCTACTGTGATTCCAGTGTGTTAGTTCAGTGTAATGACCTGACTAGATCATAAAGGAACAATTGTCCAGACAGAGGCTTGAGTTTACGAATTGACGGTTTATTAACCCACTTTACACAGGCTACTGTTTGGCCGTAGCCCACGCCAAATAAATGAAAGATAACCACAAGCCAACCGTGACCTTCTCTTGTGAAGCCCAGACGTAAGAGAGAGAACAAAGGCAAAACCTGGTCTTAACTTCCAATGCTCCATCCCCCTGCCCAACCCCCCTCCATGCCACTCCGCCAACCTCCAGGATGCCTCCAACCTCCAGGCATCAGAACATTCCAGACATTCCCGTGATTGGCAGATAGCAGGTTGATTGACATGTCGGACCCCGTGAACACTGGGTACTGGTAAGTACAGCACAACCACCTACTAGCCTAACAAATAACACACAGCTGTCTGTGCGGGTCGCTACACAGCCCCCCCACCACAAAGTCCCTCATCCCCGAGGGAACAAATAAAGTCTCTGAAGCGACCCGGAGGTCTCTTTTGCCTGCGTGGCCGTGATGGTCGCAGAGTGCCACTCTGGGAACCAGAGGATGAAGGCAGGGATATGGGGGACAAGGAACCAGGAACGGGTAATACAGTCCGTGGCTCCGGGGAACCACGCGGTGACACAGGGGGGGAGACAGGGGGAGTGGGCTGTCTGGAGCCTTGTCTGCGGCACCTGGGGGTGGGGAGAATGTCATTGCCAGAGAGGGGAATTGTGGGGGTCCATGGGGTTTGGGGAGAAGAGGCCCTTCTGTATGGGGCTAACCTGTCCCGGTGCAGTGTCACCTTTCTCCCCCTGGGAGGAAGCTGCACCCGGTAAACAACATCCCCTACCCTCACCAGGACACTGCAGTCCCACCCAGTGACTGTCCAACTTGGGGCATCTGCCTTTTTTCCTTAGGGGGCTGTAGACCCAGACCAGCTCCCCAGCCACAAAGTGCCTTCCCCGGGTGTGCACGTCATAGTTCCTCTTCTGCCTCACACCTGCATTCACCAGCTGCTCTCTGGCGAAGGTGTGGGCTGTCTCCAGGTGGTCCTGGAGTCTCCGGGCATACTCCGGCCCTGGGGGAACATGATGGCTATCCAGGGGCTGACCAAACGCCATCTCCGCAGGGGTGCGGATCTCTCTCCCCAGCATGAGGAGGGCAGGCGTGGAGTCTTGGACAGCGGAGCGGCATGCCATGAGGACCATAGGCAAGTGCTTGTCCCAGTCACGCTGGTGTTTGGAAGAGACGATGGCCAGCTGCTGTCCAAGCGTTTTGTTGAAGCGCTCCACAAGGCCATCACTTTGAGGATGGAGAGGAGTAGTGCGGGTCTTGTGCATACCCAGCCTCTCACACATGGTGGCGAACACACGGGACTCAAAGTTTCTGCCTTCTGACTCCGCAGCTCTAAACCTGCTGAACATCCCCGCTGTCAGGGCGTCGACGATGGTCTCTGCCTCCTGGTCAGGCAGAGCATAGGCCTCGGGCCATTTTGTGAAATAGTCCATGGCCGTGAGCACCCAGCGGTTTCCACTGTCTGTGGTGGGGAACGGCCCAACTACATCCACTCCCACCCTCTCCATGGGAGCCCCCACTGGGAACTGTTGGAGCTGAGCATGAGAGCGGCCTGGGGGGCCCTTTCTCACTGTGCAGTTGTCGAAGCGGCGGCTAAAGTCTTCCACATCCCTCTTGTGCTGCCCCCAGTAAAAGCCCTGATGGAGGCGTCGCAGTGTTTTTGTGACCCCAAAGTGTCCAGTCCCCACCCCCCCCATGAGTGCTCTGGAGCACAGCCTCCCGCAGTGCTTTTGGGACCACCAACTGCCACCTCTCCTCTCCCGTAGCTGACTCCTTCCATGCCCGTTGTAGCACGCCATCATTACATGTCACATTTGTCTGTTATTATCTGAGTATGTATTGTTGTGGTGTATGACTGTTTGTTGTTGGGAAAAGGGGATCGCCCATGGGCATACATTACCCGTAGGAGAACTTTGTCTAAGTACCCTAGCTAGAACTGGGCAGACCAACCACTGTATTTTATTGGTTAGTTAGCTAGCTGTTCATGAAGCAGGCTAGACTAGCTTAGTTAAAAATGAAAAATAAATTAGTTCTTTCCTTGGGTTCAGCTCAGCCACCCCCCCCCCCCCCCCACCACAAAGTAGATTTAGGTTGTCTGTTTTTAGTTCTCATTGTTCCTTTTTACTTGTGATTTGCATGAGATATGTTACGGGTCTCGTTTCCATCCCCCCTAGACTGCAGGGCCAAAGGGGTTCGTAACAGGCGTTATCCTCATACAAGACACACACACAAAAATCACTTGAAGATTTGGTGTTTTGTTCCCCATAAAATTATGTTTCATCAGGTCTCTCTTGAAGAAAGAGATTGATAACCTCAAGCGGCCTCCAGGTAATAATAAAGGTTAGAACAATAAACCCTTTAAAAAAGCTATTCTTTCACCACCTTCATTTATTTAGTCATATCCATATATTACCATAGCTGCTGCAGCCGTGTACAACTTCTAATTTTGCCTTGTTCATGACCACACAAAAGAGAAAGGACAGCCCACTTCTTTCACCAGCTGGTCCCAGGACACAGAAACCAACTCCACCTAAATCAAAACAAAGCAGAGACAAAGCATGAATGACAAAAATAACAGAGAAAAAACAAGGATTGTAAAGAGAGGGATATTTCTATGTACTGTACATGAATGAATTGTTGTTGCTGATGGATTATAGGAAACCTCTGAAATGATCAACCTGTTGCTTGTTTAGCAGATTTCTGCAAAGATGTCAACTGCCCAAACTGCAATGCAGCCATGGCAATTTCCCAGAATGAGGTTTTTCGTGCTAATGGCCTGAGTCAGAAATTCAGTTTTTTGCTTTAACCCAAGCTATCCCTGAAAAATACATACATTTGACAAAATACGTAAATTTGTCACCAAGTGATTCTGGGTGTACCTGAAGCCATCCTCTCTATTTAAAACCCACTTAAGGTGGACGACGCCTAGTACATCCTGTTCCAGTTAGGTAATACTGAAAACCAACGTGATCCTACAACAATTGACATAAGACTGTTGGCAACATGTTCTCACAAACTCACATCGATTCTTGAAGTATTTTAGGACCAAGACACAGTACATCTGATTTGTGGTTAATAATTATAATTTTGTGCCTAGCAATGTTAAGGCCACATTAAATGTGACAATTTTTTTCTATTACCATGCTGTCAGGATCCTTTGAGGTGATGTCAGAGTACCGCGAGTGTGATCGAAAGTTGTTACAAAGCTGTCAGCAAAACACTGAATGAAGGTTTGAAAGAAAATGTGGTGTTAATAAGCTTCCTGGATAAGTTCAAGCATGACATACTATATCTGATCAGCACCAAACCCTACCACCTCCTTTTGTTGAGTGAGGATGAAAGATTGCAATGTGAAGAATTGGTCTGCCTGTGTAAACACAGCCATAACAGTGGATCTATATGGATAGTGTACTCCAGAGTTGTGTAGAAATCGAATAATGATAGTATGCTTTTGACGACAATATTTGTTTGATTTGTAAGAAGATCAGCAAATTATATTTAAAGGAATCTCAGTCCAAAAATATATTTAGAAAACTAGAAAAGATTGCACCTAATAAGTACAAATAGTTATTGTAATGACACAAGCTTTTGGAACAACTTCAGCTTCATTGGCTCATTTACAGACAGTAGCTGACAAGCTAATTCATTGATTGGCTCACTGTCACTTGGAGTGGATCTATCCTCCAATAGTGTGACTGTGCTGACTGACAAAGGACTTATCTGATTTGGCCTACTCTGTCTGTACTGACCATTGGCTAATCAGTCAAGCCAATGCCAGTATGAGACAGTGGCAGATTCATTCTCAGAGACAAAAGGATGGATAGAATGCACATTATTAGCCAACGTGATCATTTTGTGGTTCGGTTCAGCTTTTCAAAAAACATTCCAGACCATGCTTTGATGGCATTGAGAATAGCCTGTAACAATGACTCAATATTCATCTAATATTTATCTGATCAGTCTGCATATTCTAATATCCCTGATGACATGACCACTTGGGGATAAAATTATTTGCACATCCATTTGATCTTTATAGATGCCTACTTATGAAAGTGTGGACATGAGCCAATTGAGCCTTGTTGATACCTGTTAGCGCGACACACCTGTTGAGAGACCTTCCGTTTATCCTTCTTGTGACTTCTGAGCGCCCTGAATGAGGCTAAGTAGTCCTGACTTACAGTGGGTTTTAGGTAAATTGATGGCTTATTCAACACACAATATTTCCGATGCTGCTCTTCTATCATATACTATTTAACTGCGTGACCATTACTATCCATTTTATATTTGTAAATACAGTCATACTTGACATAGCACATTCATAATCTATACTGTATATCATATTGTGTACATATCAGTTTATTACTTTGCATACTACCTTCTAATTACTTGATATTATTTATTTAACTGTTTTATTATTGATATTGGTTATTGTACTGCAATGTTGAGCGAGCTAGCACACAAGCATTTCACTGCACTTTTCATACATGCTGTAAAACTGTGTACGTGACAAATAACATGTGATTTTTTTTTCATTTGATGTTTGTCTGCTTGTGCTTGGTGCATACAGTAACTTACTTCCAACAATATCTCTTATTGATTCAGACTGATATAAGACGTGAGAACAAACTGCTCACCTAAACAAAAACATCTGCCTGTCCTAAAACATATGTCCTGTCCTAAGCTGGTGTATGTATTTGTGCATGCATGTGTGTTTTTCAAACACCTAGAGGTGTGATCGATAGGCCAGGAAGCTAGCCTAAAGCCATGGGAGGCCTCGACAGTTCCACCAATTCTGTGCCTTTGAGAAGTGTAACTTGGTAAAAAAAGAAAAAAAAAGACTATCCACTTGAGGATGAAATACCAAATTTTAACATTCTGTCATAAAGAGCACATGTTCTTCATTATCAACATAAATAAACACGTCTTCCCATCTCGAGGTTAACCTTTCTAGAACATGCATTCCGCTAACGGAACCCCTAACAACATTCCGCTGAAAAGGCAGCGCGGGAAATTCAAAAATATTTTTTAGAAGTATGTAACTTTCACACATTAACAAGTCCAATACAGCAAATGAAAGATAAACATCTTGCTAATCTATCCATCGTGTTCGATAAAAAATTTAATAAATAATAATAATAATAATTTTACAGCGAAAACACAACATATGATTATGTTAGATCACTGACAAGTCCAAAAAACACACAGCTATTTTCCCAGCCAAAGATAGGAGTCACAAAAAGCAGAAATAGAGATAAAATGAATCACTAACCTTTGATGATCTTCATCAGATGACACTCATAGGACATCATGTTACACAATACATGTATGTTTTGTTTGGTAATGTGCATATTTATATCCAAAAATCTCAGTTTACATTGGTGCCATGTTCAGAAATGCCTCCAAAATTTTCTGAGAAATTGCATAGAGCCACATCAAATAACAGAAATACTCATCATAAACTTTGATGAAAGATACATGTTTTACATAGAATTAAAGATACACTTGTTCTTAATGCAACCGCTGTGTCAGATTTCAAAAACTTTATGGAAAAAGCAAACCATGCAATAATCTGAGACGGCGCTCAGATATAAACAACATTTCTCCGCCATGTTGCAGTCAACAGCAATACGAAATTACATCATAAATATTCCCTTACCGTTGATCTTCATCAGAATGCACTCCCAGGAATCCTAGTTCCACAATAAATTGTTGTTTTGTTCGATAATGTCCATTACTTATGTCCAAGTAGCTACTTTTGCTAGCATGTTTAGTACACATGTCCAAACGCTCGCGCAGGTCCAGGCAAACGTCGGACGAAAACTTCAAAGTTATATTACAGGTCGAATAAACTTGTCAAACTAAGTAGAGAATCAATCTTCAGGATGTTGTTATCATTAATATTCAATAACATTCCAACCGGAGAATTCCTTTGTGTCTACAGAAGTAATGGAACGCAAGACGATATCATGTGGAATGTGCGTGACCAGGAATTGGCACTCTGCCAGACCAAACACCTCCCATTCGGCCCCACATCACAGTGGAGGATTCATTCAACGTTCTACAGACTGTTGACATCTAGTGGAAGGCGTAGGAAGAGCAAACAGATCCATATCTTACTGGGATTTCAATAGGCGATGAGTTGAAAATCGACCCGCTTCCTGTTTGGATTTTTTCTCAGGTTTTTGCCTGCCATATGAGTTCTGTTAAACTCACAGACATCATTCAAACAGTTTTAGAAACTTTAGAGTGTTTTATATCCAATAGTAATACTATGCATATATTAGCATCTGGGACAGAGTAGTAGTTCACTCTGGGCACGCTATTCATCCAAAGTGAAAATGCTGCCCCCTATCCCTAAAAAGTTAAATAAAAACATTCCTGTAGCAAGTGCCTATTACGTGCCAAATGAAGTAACAGGGTTGACGATTTAATCATAAATCAGCCATAAATCCTCTCATGACTGGGGGAAGGGAAGCTTGTTGTGTGCAACAGGGAGTGGCAATTGAATGCAAAAAATGGAATTGCTAAAACATTTCTAGCCTGTCTATCTATGGGTAACAGGATTGTTGTGTTGTGCTTGACCAGCTCCGTTTTTCATGACAAAACACCGGAAAATGGCCAAAAAGAGTAGAACCAGCATATCTGCTTTCACACTGATTTACATGGTCAATGTTTCTATTGAAATAAATATTTAAAAAGGAATCACTTCACCAGATTAAAATGAGAGTTCAGTTCACGTAACAGTGTTCACATTAAAATGAGGGACATACAGTACGTAAATGAATCACTAATCACATTAAATAAGTAACACTCTTCAGAAATGGCTTTCTCAAAGCAACAAAATAACTAGTGCTTTACAATGAATTTTCAGATTAAGTTGATTGAAATCTACATAGAAATGACACAGGGTTGAAGTATATTGACACTTCAGCAAGCCTTCTCTCCACGTGGTCTATATTAAAGGGCACTTCATTTAATATAGCAGAGTTTTAAAATGTTAATAAATTGGTGCACAATTTCTACTTAAAATATCAAAGGGATGCAAAAGGAACTCTTTTCGTTGGACGACCCAGGTGTGATTAATTTTAGGACAAATGGGGAGGTTGCAATGTATTCAGCAGCTGGGGATGAATGACAAGGCTACAGAGCATGTCCAGTAGATCTGACTGCTTGAAACATAGTGGTAGGTAGGATACAGTTCCTAAATGTTATTGATACACTTACGTAAATCACCCCTGTGAATGCTTTTCAAAAGACCTCGATTTCTGACATTAATTTAACCATCAATTTGATTAAATTGACACATGCTACAAGTACAATCTGTATGTGCTGAAGTGAGGTGCAGCAGGGCTATTCATACCTCTCTCAGACCAAGAACACACTCCAGATGTGATTCCCACCCTTGTAAGCACTCCCCCATTGGCTGAGAGACGGGGAGGAGTCAGGGATGAGAGTGCTGAGGGGTGTCTATAGGAAAAGTGAGAATGATTCTGTTAAGTGAAGCTCTGGCTGGCTAGCTGTGCTTTAATACCTTTTCTTTCAGTTAGTGACTCAAACTCTCGGGACTCACTCACAGACACACACCCCCATTCAACCTCCATCTATTTTTCACAATTTCTGCCTCCCTCCCTGTCTCTCTCTCCCAATCTCCTTCTCTCCCCTCTCGCGTCCACCTCTCTCTCGCTCTTTCCCTGCTCTCTCCGCGCTCTCTTTCTCAGACCTCTCTGGCTGAAGCTGTGGTAAATAGATGGCAGCGTGAGACCAGAGGATGATAAGGCTTTCCTGCCTGTAGAGTCAATGCCAGAAGTAGAGTCAGACGGGCACCTGTGGTCACGTATCGGACTACCTCTCAGTGTTTCAGACTTTACTTCACTGCCCAGTGTCTGCATGGCATGCAAAGCTGGAGCTTGAAGTAAGCAGCTCCTCATTAGGCACAGAAACCCTCTAGACGGATTAAGGGAATAATGAAGAAAGAAGTAAACTGAAGAGTACTGACTGAAGAGATCCTACAAAACAATGAATGCCACGCACCAGCATCACCATGGATCATTTCACCTATGGAACCACAGCTCTGGAGCTCCGCCTCTTAGCCATCAGCAGCATCAGGCCGGGGCGGAGAGACACCATGGTTCGTCTGGGTGTTACGAGCAGCTGCTCATCTCCACCGAGGTCTTCCTCACGCTGGGCATCGTCAGCCTGCTGGAGAACATCCTGGTCATCGCCGCCATCATTAAGAACAAGAATCTGCACTCTCCCATGTACTTCTTCATCTGTTCCCTGGCCATGGCCGACATGCTGGTCAGCGTCTCCAACGCCACAGAGACCATCGTTATGGCAATGATCACCGACGGAAATTTGGGGATTGGTGGCGGCGTGATCAAGAGCATGGACAACGTGTTTGACTCCATGATCTGTAGTTCCCTGCTGGCGTCTATCTGGAGCCTGCTGGCCATCGCCGTGGACCGTTACGTGACCATCTTCTACGCGCTGCGCTACCACAACATCATGACCACGCGCCGGGCCGCCGCCATCATCACCAGCATCTGGACCTTCTGCACCGTGTCGGGCGTCCTCTTCATCGTCTACTCGGAGAGCACTACTGTCCTTATCTGCCTTATCATCATGTTCTTCAGCATGCTGGTGCTCATGGCCTCGCTGTACGTCCACATGTTCATGCTGGCACGCCTGCACATGAAGAGGATCGCCGTTCTGCCGGGCAACGGCCCCATCTGGCAGGCAGCCAACATGAAGGGGGCCATCACCCTCACCATCCTCTTGGGGGTGTTCATAGTGTGCTGGGCTCCTTTCTTCCTCCACCTCATCCTCATGATCTCCTGCCCTAGGAACCCCTACTGCGTGTGCTTCATGACCCACTTCAACATGTACCTCATCCTCATCATGTGTAACTCTGTCATTGACCCGCTGATCTACGCCTTCAGGAGCCAGGAGATGAGGAAAACCTTCAAGGAGATCTTCTGCTGTTGGTATGGTCTCGCCTCTCTGTGTGTCTCTCTGTGTGAAATGCCCAGCAGATACTGAATCTTATGGAGATACTGCATGTGAACTGTTTAGGGAGAATGTGAACAGTTTAAAAGAAACATAATTATATTATTTGTAAATAAGGACATATTTTTGTCTTGCCTCATGATCCAAATAAGAATTGCAAAATTGTTTAACATACCTAAGGTAACTACAGGTAACTGCCAAAATAATGGAAACACCAACATAAAGTGTCTTACTAGGTTGCTGAGCCACCACGACACACCACGAGCCACCAGTTTCAATGCGCCTTGGCATAGATTCTACAAGTGTCTGGAACTCTAATGGATGGATGCGACACCATTCTTCATGAGAAATTCCATAATTTGGTGTTTTGTCGATGGTGGTGGAAAACTGTCTCAGGCGGCGCTCCAGAATCTCCCATAAGTGTTCAATTGGGTTCAGATCTTTTGATTGAGACGGCCATAGCATATGGTTTACATCGTTTTCATGCTCATCAAATCATTCAGTGACCACTCGTGCCCTGTGGATGGGGGCATTGTCATCCACTCCCATCAGGATAGAAATGATTCACCATAGGTTGACGGTAATCACTATTTATTGGCGTTTACCTTGGGTTGAGTGGACCTAAACCATGCCAGGAAAATGCACCCCACACGATAACCGAGCCATTTACTCAAGTGTTTCCATTATTTTGGCAGTTTCCTGTACATGTAGATAGATTTATCTCAATATCAAAAAAATTGTCAACAAATGGCATGGCTATCAGTACATGGAGATGTTTGGGAATTGTTAGATACTGTCTTGCTGTTTGCTCTCTAACACCCTGAGAATATTTAGAAAGACAGGAAGAGATATTGCTATGAAATATTGATTCCTTGATATGTGCAAGTACAATGCATCACAGTGCTGTAGTCTTTGCATGTTATTTAGGATAATAACTTTCCAAATGCAGTGAGCTCCAAGTATTGGGACAGTGTCACCTTTTTGTTGTTGTTTTGGCTCTGTACTCCCGCACTTTGGATTTTAAATGATACATTGACTTCGAGGTTAAAGTGCAGACTGTCAGCTTCATTTGAGTGTATTTACATCCACATTGGGTGAACTGTTTAGAAATTACACCACGTTTTGTACATAGTCTCCCCATTTTAGGGGACCAAAAGTATTGGGACAAATTCACTTATGAGTATTAAAGTAGTCAAAGGTTTAGTATTTGGTCCCATATTCCTAGCGCTATATTAGGCCATACAGTTACAAGGATAGACCTCATATTGAAGCTTATAGAGACCCCAACTGATGTATGGAACACAAATGTTTGGTTTAGATACAAGCATCATGAAACCTCTAACACAATACATTCAGTTGGCTTGGTGAAACCTAACTTGCTTACCATTTTTTCCGTGTGGTTTCTTCCTTCACAGACTTCATGAAATTATGACCTCTTCCTAAATATTTGGTCAAATTATAAATTTTGTGTATGGTTTCCTTGAAACCAAGGGTGGCTCAATTTACCCCTTTGGCTCACCCTCATGAAAAAGTACTACTGAATTACTGTACAAAACCTATTCATGCAGTATTTATTATGGATCCCTTTAGCTGCTGCCAAGACAACAGCTACTCTTCGTGGGGTCCAGCAAAATGAAGGCAGTTATACATTTCTAAAAACATTACAATACATTCAAAACAGATTTCACAACATATTTAAGTGTGTGTCCTCAGGCCCCTACTCTACTACCACATATCTACAACACAAAATGCATGTGTGTGTATAGTGTGTATGTTATCGTGTTTGTATGCATGTGTCTGTGTTTCACAGTCCCCGCTGTTCCATAAGGTGTATTTTGTATCTGTTTTTTAAATCAAATTTTACTGCTTGCATGAGTTACAGTCGTGACTATGTAAAGACTTGTAGTGAATGTGTAGTTTATGCACTACTCAAGATACACAAGTAGAATTTTGTAGTGTTCAGTAGGAAAACAGTAGTAGTGTTTCTAGTAGTAATCAGGTAGAGATTTTCACTACTTGATGTTAGTAGTAAAAAAACTACAGCTTTTCTACACAAGGTTTTCGCGACCGCAGGAGACAAAACAGGAAGTAGTTTGGTTGTTAGCTATCTACTGTTTTTGACAATCCTGAATGTAATCATCTTCCATCCTTCATAATCCTGTCTTTCATATCCCTTATGCTGGCACCATATGTAAGGTTAACTTTCCTTTATGGTTTATAAATACTTTAATGTCATTTATATAACTTTTTACCAGATGAAAAAGATTGCTAGCCAAAATGGCCTTGTTTGTTAGCCCCATTGAAATGGACTGTAGCTAAGTAGTCTGTGTTTTCATCATGCTAGCTAATTTGTATGTGTTTGTATGCAAATGTACAGTATGTTCATATTGTTATACTTACCCATTCTACTTACCTCTTTTGACCTGTTGCCAAAGAAGCCCTTGACATACTGTAAGAAGACTGGAGGCCATTGTTTGTAAGATTAACATTGTTAATCAAATGTTTTTATGTGTTGTCTTATGGGACCTTTATTAGCAGATGATGAATAATGAATAATGAAAATTATGTACTTTTTACTCCATACATTTTCCCTGACACCCAAAAGTACTTGTTACATTTTGACAGGAAAATGGTCCAATTCACGCACTTATCAAGAGAACACCCCTTTTCATCCCTTCTGCCTCTGATCTGGTGGACACACTAAACACAAATGTTCTGTTTGTAAATTAGTGTTGTAGTGTGCCCCTGGCTATCTGTAAATAAAATTTAAAAAACAAGATTGTGCTGTCTGGTTTGCATAATATAAGGAATTTGAATAATTTTAGATACTTAAGTACATTTTAGCAAATCCATTTACTTTTGATACTTAAGTATTTTTAGATCCAAATACCTTTAGACTTTTACTCAAGTAGTATTTTACTGAGTGACTTTCACTTTTACTTGAGTAATTTTCTATTGGGGTATCTTTACTTTTACTACAGTATGACTTTTGAGTACTTTTCCCACCACTGCTACTAACGTTAGTGACACAGTAGTGAAAAAGATGTCAACAGTGATTTTGAATAGACAAACAGTAGAAAATGTGTCAGTTTTCAATAGTAATTCAAGGGGTTTAAAGGGGGAAATGAAAAAGGATCTGGAGCAATTCTGTTGGGATCAATAGTGACAACACTACACACACATGGCAGTATTAATTCAATAGGGATTGAGTAGACATACAGCAGTAATGGGTAGGCATTACGTAGTAATTCAATAGTGAATGTGTAGGTTTTAAGTAGTAGATACCCAAAAGCTCAGTTACACAGTAGTCATTAAGGGAGAATTATGATGTTAATAGGAAATAGGTACAGTGCCTTAAGAAAATATTCACACCCCATGACATTTTGTTGTTACAAAGTGAAATTAAAATGGATTTAGTTGTCATTTTTTATCAACAATCTATACAAAATACTCATGTCAAAGTGAATTTTTTTTATAACATAAAAAAAACAATACATCTTGTTTAAGTATTCACCCCCTGAGTCAATACATGTTAAAGTCACATTTGGCAGCGATTGCAGCTCTGAGTCTTTCTGGGTCTTTAAGTGTTTTCCACTCCTGGATTGTGCAACATTTATTATTTAAAAAATTCTTCAAGCTCATTGCTAAACAAATGTTCAAGTCTTGCCTTAGATTTTCAAGTAGATTTAAGTCAAAACTGTAACTCGGCCACTCAGGAACATTCACAAGTCTACTCGGTAAGCAAGTGTAGATTTTGCCTTGTGTTTAAGGTTATTGTCTTGCTAAAAGGTGAATTAATATCCCAGTGTCTGGTGGAAAGCAGACTGAACCATGTTTTCCTTTAGGATTTTGCCTGTGATTAGCTTTTTTATCCTAAAAAACGTCCCATTCCTTGCCGATAACATGATGCAGCCACCATTTTGCTTGAAAATTGGAGAGTGGTACTAGTAATATGTTTGGGGCAAATCCAATACACAACACTTTATATTCAGGACAAAAGTGAATTGCTTTGCCAAATTTTTGGCAGTATTACTTTAGTGCCTTGTTGCAAACAGGATGCATGTTTTAGAGTATTTTTTTATTCTGTACAGGCTTTCTTCTTAGTCTGTCAATTTGGTTAGTATTGTGGAGTAACTACAATGTTGTTGATCCATCCTCAGTTTTCTCCTATCACAGACACTAAACTCTGTTACTGTTTAAAAGTCCCCATTGACCTCATGGTGAATTCCCTGTGCGTTTTCCTTCCTTTCGTAAAAAACATAATTCCACTTTGACATTTGGGTATTGTGTGTAGTCCAGTGACAAAATCTGAATTTTGCACTGGCTACGCTGCATTTTGGTCCTCTCCTTTACCCCTGGAAGAAAACATTCACAGAAACACCCACCAAACCCGGACCAAGCAGCGTAGCAACGGGGAGCAGCAGCGGCCCAGTACACAGGACTACTGGACACAGGAGGAATGGTCTTGGGAGATCATGGACGGAAAAGGACCCTGGGGAAGGGTTGGAGAGAATCGCCGCTCTCGGGAGAAGGAGGCAGCCACAGCCCAGGAGCGCTGGTATGAGGAGGCAGCACGTAAGAGAGGCTGGAAGCCCGAGAGGCTCACCCACAAATTTCTTGGGGGGGGGGCTAAAGGGGAGTGTGGCGAAGCCGGGTTGGTTACCTGAGCCAACTCCCCGGGCTTACCGTGGAGTGAGAGGGCGTCGTACTGGTCAGACACCGTGTTATGCGGTAAAGCGCACGGTGTCCCCAGTACGCGTGCTTAGCCCAGTGCGGGCTATTCCACCTTGCCGCACTGGGAGGGCTAGGTTGGGCATCGAGCCGGATGTCATGAAGCCGGCCCAACGTATCTGGCCTCCAGTACGTCTCCTCGGGCCGGCGTACATGGCACCAGCCTTACAGGTGGTGTCCCCGGTTCGCTTGCATAGCCCAGTGCGGGCTATTCCACCTCGCCGCACTGGCAGGGCTACAGGGACCATTCAACCTGGTAGGGTTGGGGAGGCTCGGTGCTCAAGAGCACGTGTCCTCCTTCACGGTCCGGTATATCCGGCGCCACCTTCCCAACCCAGCTCAGTACCACCAGTGCCTACACCACGCACCAGGCTTCCAGTGCATCACCAGAGCCCTGTTCCTCCTCCCCGCACTCGCCCTGAGGTGCGTGCCCTCAGCCCGGTACCTCCAGTTCCGGCACCACGCATCAGGCCTATAGTGCGTCTCAGCCGGCCAGAGTCTGCCGTCTGCCCAGCGGTGCCTGAACTGCCCGTCTGCCCAGCGGTGCCTGAACTGCCCGTCTGCCCAGCGCCGTCTGAGCCATCCGTCTGCCCAGCGCCGTCTGAGCCATCCGTCTGCCCAGCGCCGTCTGAGCCATCCATCTGCCCAGCGCCGTCTGAGCCATCCGTCTGCCCAGCGCCGTCTGAGCCATCCGTCTGCCCAGCGCCGTCTGAGCCATCCGTCTGCCCAGCGCCGTCTGAGCCATCCGTCTGCCCAGCGCCGTCTGAGCCATCCGTCTGCCCAGCGCCGCTAGAGACGCCCGCCAGTCAGGAGCCGCCAGAGACGCCCGCCAGTCAGGAGCCGCCAGAGACGCCCGCCAGTCAGGAGCCGCCAGAGACGCCCGCCAGTCAGGAGCCGCCAGAGACGCCCGCCAGTCAGGAGCCGCCAGAGACGCCCGCCAGTCAGGAGCCGCCAGAGACGCCCGCCAGTCAGGAGCCGCCAGAGACGCCCGCCAGTCAGGAGCCGCCAGAGACGCCCGCCAGTCAGGAGCCGCCAGAGACGCCCGCCAGTCAGGAGCCGCCAGAGACGCCCGCCAGTCAGGAGCCGCCAGAGACGCCCGCCAGTCAGGAGCCGCCAGAGACGCCCGCCAGTCAGGAGCCGCCAGAGACGCCCGCCAGTCATGAGCTGCCCGCCAGTCATGAGCTGCCCGCCAGTCATGAGCTGCCCTCCAGTCATGAGCTGCCCTCCAGTCATGAGCTGCCCTCCAGTCATGAGCTGCCCTCCAGTCATGAGCTGCCCTCCAGTCATGAGCTGCCCTCCAGTCATGAGCTGCCCTCCAGTCATGAGCTGCCCCTTATCCCGGAGCTGCTGCCCCTTATCCCGGAGCTGCTGCCCCTTATCCCGGTGCTGCCCCTTATCCCGATGCTGCCCCTTCATTTAGGTGGGTTTAGTTGGAGGGTGGTCATTAGGCGGGGGATACGGAAGCGGGGAGTGACTATGGTGGGGTGGGGACCTCGCCCAGAGCCTGAGCCACCACCGTGGTCAGATGCCCACCCAGACCCTCCCCTAGACTTTGTGCTGGTGCGCCCGGAGTTCGCACCTTAAGGGGGGGGTTCTGTCACGTTCCTGACCTGTTTTCCTTTGTTATGTATTTGTTTTAGTTGGTCAGGGCGTGAGTTGGGTGGGTTAGTCTATGTTTTCTATTTCTATGTGGGGTTTTGTGTTCGGCCTGGTATGATTCTCAATTAGAGACAGGTGTGTATCGTTTGTCTCTGATTGAGAGTCATACTAAGGCAGCCAGGGTTTCACTGGTGTTTTGTGGGTGTTTGTTCTTGTGTCAGCGTTTGGGCCACACAGGACTGTTGCAGGTTAGTCACGTTTGTTGTTTTGTTAATTTGTAGTGTTTTGTTGGTTTGCCATTAAATCATGAATACCTCCTACTCTGCATCTTGGTCCGATCCATGCTCCTCCTCGTCCGAGGAGGAGAACTACATTGACAACCTTTACAGCCATAGTGTGGTTAACAATATCCCAGGTGTCTTTTGATACTCTTACCCAATCCATCATCCAGCACAGGTAAACTAAAACAATTCAGCCAGGATAAATGAACAGGTGGCTTTTGACATAATTCCCTTCAGAGCAGGAAATGAAAGCTACAGTGTCTATTGATGATGTGGAGTAAAGCACTGGAAAGACATAATGAGCCATGCTTTAACCCTCTACAGTCTAAGCTCTGTCTAAGCCAGGGGGGGGGGGGTTCTACTAAGCTGTATGGAATTGTTTTAAGAAGGTCATACTAAGGATCATTTAGCTTCATAAAGAGCCATGTTTTAATGGGTGTTGTTGGCCATCCTCGGGCTCTTATTACCAGAACATGTAGGCCTAGGTTTTTTAATCAATCCATTAGCCTATTTAAGTAAATTATTTTTCAATCTTTTATTCATTTATGAAGACATCTCCCCTCATAGATAAACATCGGAGGCTGAAAAAACAAAAAACAAATGACCCACTGGGCACACACAATACAATTATGATGAACCAACGTGGAATAGACATTGAATTGACGTCTGTGCCCAGTGGGGAGGCTCCTATTAGTGCAGTAGTGTGATACATCCTCAGTTTACTCTACATTATTTAACAACAGCTGACAGACTGCACAACATACATGAGAAAAAAAGGAAGTGGGTGTCAGTCAGAAAAATGTTTAAAGGCACAAAATAATTATGTTCTTTAAAGTCAACCACTCTACCCAACAGCCTTCAGGTGCATTAAAAAAAGGTTACATAACTTTAATATTTGGAGGTTGCTGACTCATCTCTGAAGGTTCTCACAGACCTGTTCTGTTGGGGATGCAACTCGTATTAGCTGTTCTATCTCTGCTTTAACACAGAAAAGTCTTGTTTACTCTGTTTGCAAAGGATGTTATAACAATTCACACATTACACATTTCTAGCACACCTTGGGTCTCACAAAACATTTGAGATCCCTTTCTTGCACATAACTACTTTTCATGTTCCACTGACTCCACTCTTCAGACAGTGCACTTCTTTGCAGGCTTCACTGGAGCGTATTCAATAGGTTGGTCAACCTAATTGATTTGGATGGTGAAGCCTTCCTGATCCCATCCATGGCAGCCAAGACATGCCAGTCAGAGGGAAGGTGTCAAGATCCAACCGCCTTGGTTTGGGGCATCAGTAGGCTAAGCACGCAGGCCCATCTCAATGCTCGGTCCAACACCATCCTTTACAATAGGATAGCGGTCTGCATACAGGATACAGAACACTGGTCTGAGTCCCGTGGAGGGAAGCATCAAGGTTATGTCTGTGAAGGACAATGACCCACTAGGCACACAAACAGTGCGAAGGAAGTATCAGAGTTGATATGGTGGAGAATAAGAATGTGGTTCACTCACTGTGTAGGTTCATTGCAATGGCTTAAGTTGTTGAAATGGTCTTGAATATGACTGCACACAAAATAATATCATATATATATATATATATCTATATAGTACCAGTCAAAAGTTTGGGCACACCTACTCATTCAAGGATTTTTCTTTATTTGTGCTATTTTCGACATTGTAGAATAATAGTGAAGACATCAAAACTATGAAATAACACATATGGAATCATGTAGTAACCAAAAAAGTGTTAAACAAATCCAAATATATTTTATATTTGAGATTCTTCAAAGTAGCCACCCTCTGCCTTGATGACAGCTTTGCACACTCTTGGCATTCTCCCAACCAGTTTCATGAGGTAGTCACCTGGAATGCATTTCAATTAACAGGTGTGCCTTGTTAAAAGTACATTTGTGTAATTTCTTTCCTTCTTAATGCATTTGAGCCAATCATTTGTGTTGTGATAAGGTAGGGGTGGTATACAGAAGATAGCCCTATTTGGTAAAAGACCAAGTCCATATTATGGCAAGAACCGCTCAAATAAGCAAAGAGAAATCACAGTCCATCATTACTTTAAGACATCAAGGTCAGTTAATCCAGAAAATTTCAAGAATTTAGAAAGTTTCTTCAAGTGCAGTTGAAAAACTGCGGTATGATGAAACTGGGTCTCATGAGGACCGCCACAGGAATGGAAGACCCAGAGTTACCTCTGCTGCAGAGGATAAGGTCATTCGAGTTACCAGCCTCAGAAATTACAGCCCAAATAAATGCTTCACAGAGTTCAAGTAACAGACATATCTCAACATCAACTGTTCAGAGGTGACTGTGTGAATCAGAACTTCATGGTCAAATTTCTGCAAAGAAACCACTGCTAAAGGATACCTATCAGAATAGGAGACTTGATTGGGCCAAGAAACACAAACAATGGACATTAGACCGGTGGAAATCTGTCTTTTGGTCTGATGAGTCCAAATTTGAGATTTTTGGTTCCAACCGCTGTGTCTTTGTGAGACGCAGAGTAGGTGAATGGATGATCTCCGCATGTGTGGTTCCCACAGTGAAGCATGGGGAAGGTGGTGTGATGGTGCTTTGCTGGTGACACTGTCTGATTTATTGAGAATTCTAGGCACACTTAACCAGCATGGCTACGACAGTATTCTGCAGCGATATGCCATCCCATCTGGTTTGCGCTTAGTGGGACTAATATGTGTTTTTCAACAGGACAATACGCTATTTGACCAAGGAGACCACAATCACCCAACCTCAACACAATTGAGATGGTTTGGGATGAGTTGGACTGCAGAGTGAAGGAAAAGCAGCCAACAAGTGCTCAGCATATGTGGGAACTCCTCCAAGTCTGAGGAAAAAGCATTCCAGGTGAAGCTGGTTGAGAGAATGCCAAATGTGTGCAAAGCTGTCATCAAGGCAAAGGGTGGCTACTTTAAAGAATCTCAAATATATTTTGATTTGTTTAACACTTTTTTGGTTACTACATGATTCCATATGTGTTATTTCATAGGTGATGTCTTCATTATTATTCTACAATGTAGAAAATAGTAAAAATAAAGATAAACCCTTGAATGAGTAGGTGTGTCCAAACTTTTGAATGGTACTGTATTAGGACTAAGTTGTGTTAGCAACAGCTGCTACAAACGCAGGTTAGGAAGGACAGTCAGAGTATCCCGTCTACTACACAACGACGTTACTACAACGTATCCAGTGACCACCAGAGACATTCTTCAAAGAACAAAGGACTCGGTTTGGCAACACGGTCTTCCATCTACCACCAACCTACTGAAGCGCAACTCAGAGTAAATATTTATTGCATTTTCCTTTTCCAAATGGGCGGTAATTTAGAATGCATAAGATACTGTATTTATGATAGCACAGCTTCGCCTCTATTCCAGTTTCCCGCTCTTTCACTAAAACCCAGCCCCCTTTCCTTTGTGTAACAAGCTGTCATATTTCCGCCCGCTAGGGACGTTTTCCTTTATGACGGCAATTTGTAATCTGTAAGTTTGTAAGTTATGATTTAATTGCGTATGTGTGATTAGTTAGGTATTTAGTAAATAAATAATTAAACCCAATTTTGTATTGCTGATTCAATTTGTTAGCCAGGATTCTTGCAGATAACCAAGGATTTACAACTTTCAGATGAGACTGAATAAGATGACGATTAATGTTGACTGCTATGGATGTAAAATATTACAAAATCTTTAAGAGTTTATTCAGAAGATAACAGCTCTATAAATATTCTTTTGTGGTGTCCCTCTCTAGTTAATTACATTTACATGATTAGTTCAATCAGGTAATATTAATTACGGAGATATTATTTTATAGAATAGTATGTCATAGCAATTAATCCGGCATAGACACGACAGGTGATATTTTTTTAAAAATAAATGCACCAGCTGTTCAAAATAACACAGGCAATATTAAAACAAGAAACAAAACAATCCCATTGAGTATATTATAACCACGGAAAATGTAATAGATTACATTTCCAGACAAATATAGCCTCCTCTGATGGGTATCCTATCTTTCCTTGGAAGACGTTCAAAATTAGAACAATATTATGGAGCACATCTGTAAGAATTAAACGAGAATCACATTAAATAAAGTGTCATATATTCATGTACAACCATTATTATTGTACACTCAAAATGACAGTGCTGTAGTTGGGACAAATTGTACTCTGCATTGACAACCAAGGCATTAAAGTTTTGTAATAATATGTAATAGTCTTGACTGAGAGAAATCTATTTATAAATTTGTACAAACAGTGAGATGAAAATGTGAAAGTACTGAATAGAGTTGCTAAGCAACTGGCAATGGTAGCAAACAAACTGAAGTGGGTGGGGTAGGATAGGATCTAGTCATACTCATTTGCTGCTTTGAAGTACAAAAAAACATAATAAAAAAAATATTAAAAAGGGGTCCTCAACACTTCTGCATCAAGGGAAAAGATTTGCAAAATGAGCAAAGGGAAATAGATATGTGCACAAAAATAATATTAATTTCATGAAAAATTCCTACAGATACAGTTGAACAATTTGCCAGTGCAATCACTGCATTTAATGTAAAATGGCTCCATAGTCAAATGTTCACTTCGTGAATTATGCCTGCATCCAATATTGTCAGGACTGGGCAAGAAAGTGTCAAACAAGTAACGGAACACAAATGATAAAAACTGTCCTCATTAAATTGTACAGCATCTGATTCACAACAATGGTCAGGTAAATATGGATATATTTGATACATCTGTCTACCTGAGAAAAACTAAAATAACAGGAGCAGGTAGACATGCTATCTTGAATTTCAACCATTAATTTATACTTTGAGCTTAAAGCCTTTCAAATAAACTAGTACATGTGTGCATCTTCAGGCTGAATCCTCACACTGACACCAGTGCATCATTTCTGAGTGAAAGTCAGTAATTCGATGGATGCATCTCAAATTTCGATGATTTGTATCATGATGCCTTGGGCAGGTTGTCCTCTGGTGTCGTCTCGTACTCCTTATGGACATCCAACGAGCCATATAAAGACTCCAGGACGGCTAGTATCCTACTCTGGATGGAGTTTACCTGTTCAGTTGGGCAGTACTCATCCAGACTGGATCTGCCAAACAAAACAGTGATTCAATCAGCTGTCAAATTGTCCAATAACACGATTGAACAGAATCTTGAAATTCAGTCATTCAAAAATGATGTCATCCAGTCAAAGGTGATGCGTTATTATACTTTGTGAAATGGACTGTGCTTTGCATGAAAAATAACAACTTTGCTGAAAATACAATGACTAAGGTGTTTGTGTCAATTGATGTAAGATCTACATTATTCAAAGATTAGATCACATTTCTTAGTAGCAGAACAAACCGTGTCTATATGCGTCAAGACTATGTATTCACATCTTTGACATCTGCCTTTGCTAACAAACACTGAGTGAATGAGTCAGTACTTCATGAACTTTCCATCTCGCAAATAACAAATTGATAGCTGTCAACAATAAACTGTTTGATACATGTCCTTCAGCAAGCTACAAATCCCATTTTCTTTGAATAAGTAAGATGGCTGTTTTCCAGGGAGTGTGAGTGGCGCTGACATACCTGGAGACAGTGACAAGGGTGGGCTTCGGCAGGGCCTCCAGGACGAGCTCCACCGCCAGGACCAGTCTCTCAACCTCCTCCTCACTACTGATGTGGTGGGGCAGCTCCGAGTAGTCACAGGTCAACCCCGCCTGGTGCACCTTCATCATCATCATCATAACCATCACATAGGAAGGGAGAGAATGTCAGCCAACCACATAATGAAAGCCAGCTTTTAATCATCATGGTGCCTTTCAGAGTAAAAGGTTGGAAAGAGGCAGGGAGCAAAAAGAAAACCCTTTTGGCTGTTAACGGGACAGGCTATATTAAATGATCTAATCGAACTGTTAATTAGGCCTACATTATGTTCGTCCTCATCTTATTTTCCTTTCCTGAAATTAGAAATGTAAAAAAAAAAAAACTAAAAAAAACTAAATGGTGATGACTATGTCGGTGAAAAAAGCTGTTTACCATTTCGTAGTCAGGGGCCTCGTTTCGACTCCGCAGGCTTCCCACCAGTTTGACCAGAGAGGTCATCCTAAAAACAGGAGAGAAAAAAAACGTTCAAAATAAGTTTCCAATATTTTCCACCATGATCATCACCTCCAGGCAGAGCCCGACAGTACCACGCCTGTAGAGTATCTCTCTATCTAAAATGATATCCTAATGTCAGCCTAATCTAATTCAGACTGTGTGAGAGGCAGGCAACAGAGAGGTGATCAACCCCAGAGGAAAACTTGGATAAAAGGTATTATATCAGTTGTTCATGGGAAAGACACACTGCAGATAGAGTAGGCCTAGATCTACAGTGCCTTCAGAAAGTATTCATACCCTTTGACTTATTCCACATGTTGTTGTGTTACAGCCTGAATAAAAAATGTATCCAATTAATTGTTTTGCTCACCCATTTACACACAATACCCTATAAGGCCAAAGAGTTTTGTTTAAATGTTTGCCAATTTATTGAAAATGAATACAGAAATATATCACTTCCATAAGTATTCACACCCCTGAGTCAATACGTTAGAATCACCTTTGGCAGAGATTACAGGTGTGAGTCTTTCTGGGCAAGTCTCTAAGAGCTTTGCACATCTGGATTGTACATTATTTGCACATTATTCTTTAAAAAAAATATTCAAACTCTGTCAAGTTGGTTGTTGATCATTGCTAGACAGCCATTTCCAGGACTTCCCATAGATTTTCAAGACAATTTAAGTCAAAACAGTAACTAGACCAGGAACATTCAATGTCTTCTTGGTAAGCAACTCTAGTGTATATTTGGCCTTCACAGTTGTGTTCTGTGGGTGTCACCGAGTAGACTGATACCCCATTTCATTGCTTCACATTCCAACCTTGTTTAACCTGATCTAGTCTAAATATGGCATAATTCCACTAATTGTAACCTTCTGCATCACTTTCATTTTGAAGGCAAACCGCAAATTCCACTATTGTGCCTAATCCTTATTGTGGCTAGCCTCACAACACATAACCCAGTCCGGTCGAGCCTCACTAGCCAGATGAAGCTAGCTGGCTGCTTATAAAATGAGCTTTGGGCAACAGGGTTAAGTAGCTGACTAGCCACTTATTTTCATGAACTGAAGTTCGATTTCAATAGGAAGACAACAAGTGGCTACCTAGCTAATACTTACTCACAAGGATTCCTAAATCATTCTTAAGAATAATGAAAATGACTGCAGTTTCTACTGGTCATTGTTTTCAGGCTGGTTGTATTGGTGCTAGCTAAGTAAGATAAAACTAGCTAGCTACCCCAGAAGTTTCAGTCAAACAAATAATGCCATATTACCAAAGCAGTATTGTAAACACATCGTTCGTGGCCAGTGTGTGCTTGTTTGCAGATTTTTTGTACAGCTTTGACAGTGCTACTGATAGTAGAGGTGGCGCTTGGCTTGCATGTGCAAATTCATCACACACAACATTCTGTACTAGTGCTGTTATTTGACATGTCAAATTACAAGCTTATTTAATGCGTCAAATAGTGTTATGATATGTATCGTTTTTGACACGTAAAGACCCAAACGTTGTTCCATAGTACGTCGTAAAGCTAATAGGAGTGACGCTATTACTGTGTAACTCCAGTAGTGCGACCAGTCGGCGAATGCCAACATCACCCATGACAGAAAACAGTTGATTGTCAAGGGCAATGAATTCCATTATCTTGGCGTTAATGGATTTCACCTTTGAGTTGTCTCGCTGAAATGTTCTTACTCGTTCAAATAACTGCTCGACTTGTTGTCTGCTCGATCCACACAGCAGACATTGTGGGCAAGGTTAGGAATGCGGTGTTGCACGTGTAACGCAACATTTTACGTGGCGTCATTACGTCATGTACCTACGTTATATAGGTATGCACATCAGCTTTGACATCGGTTTTGCATGTCGGCGTTAAACTAGACACCGGGCCAATACCGATATTAGCATTTTTAGCTAATATCGGCCGATTCCGATATGTTCACCGATATATTGTGCATCCCTAATCACAACCCTACAGGAAAGGTGAGAAATCCATATCTTCATTTAAACCAGGGTACTTAGTGGCCTGTAGTTTGTAAATCCCCAAACTTTCCCTTTGGTTTAGCTATTTAAGACAGTCCCCTTTTCTAATTGAGGCTGGAACATGATCAATACCCATAGGTAGGCAATGAAGACTACCCCATGGCAAGGCACTACAAGTCCTTACACCATGGCAACCCAGCCTCCCTACAAGCCATGGGTATTAATCATGTTCCGGCCTCAATTAGAAAAGGGGACTGTCTTAAATAGCTAAACCAAAGGGAAAGTTTGGGGATTTACAAACTACAGGCCACTAAGTACCCTGGTTTAAATGAAGATATGGATTTACAAGCTACAGGCCACTAAGTACCCTGGTTTAAATGAAGATATGGATTTACAAACTACAGGCCACTAAGTACCCTGGTTTAAATGAAGATATGGATTTACAAGCTACAGGCCACTAAGTACCCTGGTTTAAATGAAGATATGGATTTACAAGCTACAGGCCACTAAGTACCCTGGTTTAAATGAAGATCTGGATTTACAAACTACAGGCCACTAAGTACCCTGGTTTAAATGAGGATATGGATTTCTCACCCTTCCTGTAGGGTCGTGATAGGTCCATTTGCTGTCATCTAGTGGACATTTTGCTCCATTGCCCTCAGTTATGTTGTCCATGTTTGCTGTGTTCTAGTGTACTATGGAATAGATGGCTCTCCTATTCTTGGCACTTTGCCCAGTCGTAGTTCTAACCTTAAATATCTTTCTAGGTGTTCTGATGCTGATCCATTCCCTCTTCAAATCAGGGCTGATTGGAAAAAGCTGTTCAAAATCCTTTCTTTGTACTCTATGACGAAGGCCAAGCAGCCGAAACGCGTCGGAGTTGGAAAACTTTGTTTCCATTGAACATGCCATACAAATAAAGGCATTTTAATTAATTACATGAAGAGTGCCTTGGTCCTCCTTTCTTTTTGATGACCAATTGACCCCTTTTACCAAAGAACACCTTCAGTCCACCAAAATCGACTATTGTGTACCTTAGCAGCGCTTCCCTTCCTCTTTTTTTCCCCTAGGGGTTGAATACTTATTGACCCCAGACATTTCAGCTTTTCATTTTTAATTAATGTGTAAATAATCTAAAAACATAATTCAACTTTGACATTATGGGGTATTGTATGTAGGCCAGTGACAAAACCTCAATTTCATCTATTTTAAATTCAGGCTGTATCACAACAAAATGTGAAAAAGTCAAGGGGTGTGAATACTTTCTCAAGGGACTATATGTGGGGAAATAATCATAAGTAGATCTTAATCTTATCAAATCTCTCTCCAGTACCAATTTTAAGCTGGCCAGTGCTGAGGGAAGGATTCTAAGGATAAAAGGGTTCTGAGGATTAGGCCTAGTTGGGCCGATGCAGAAGTTACTGCCTGGCAGGTACAGGAGATCTACTCAGCATCGCCAGCCCAGATACCATAAGGAAGGTAGAGGAGATTTATCCTACCCAGGGTTGGCAGCCCAGCGCCTGACTGTCTCTTCACTATCATCCTCCACCAGGTCTGCAAATGCTGCCTCCAGATCCTCCAGCTGCCGGATACGTCTCTCCACACACTCTGTCAACTCCTCCTGAAAACAACACAACATGACACAGTTGTAGTGTACAGCAGGGGAGAAACACCACATGCTTCTGATACAGAGACACCTTCCGACACACATAACACCTTCAGAACAGACAGTATTTTCTCTCACCTCGTCTGGGTCTTCTCTAGGTTTCCTGAAGCTGTACAGCTCCTGTAGAATATTGTACTCATCCTATGGTATACAGAGGGGTAGTAAAACTGATGGCGTCAAATCATGAGATGAATGCCAAGGAAAAACCAACATGTCTAAACATCTTACAACACTTCTGCTGATTCTAAGTAAGATATCGACAACATCTCAGCAGTATATGTTTTCTTGAGAAGGTTAAGCCTCTGGTATCCAACGGTAACCAATAATTGCCTTTACCTGTGTATACATCTCCTTGAAAGGATTCTTACAAGAGAAAAAATCAAGGTCGATGTCAAGTATGTATGGATCAGTTTGTTTGATAACGGAGAGAAGGCTGTTCACAGCGTAGGTCATTGAACCCTCATCCTTGTCAGTCTTCAAACAAGGCTTTTTGAGTGGTTCCTTTTCCTCTTCTCTGTTGTTGCCATTGCTGCTGCTCCCTGAGGTTATACTGCCACCAGGTGGCTGAACACTGTCAGTACAGCTACTAGAGCTGCTTTCAGACTTGGAAGCTGAAGCAGAGGGTTGACCATCATTCACATCCCCAGCTCCCTTGTTCTCTATCCTGGGTCTTTTGGCAGAGCTCTTCTCAATGTCCCTTTCCATGTCTTTCCTCTGGCAACACGCCACAGGGTTCACTAAGACAACACTCAGTCCCAGAGGTTTAGGATTCTCCAGCTGATCCTGAGGAACATACAGGCCGTCACTTAAAAAGTAATCGTCCTTACTTGTAACTCTGAAACAAAATCAAACAAAGTACAAATAAGAAATGTATTTGGGTCAAACCATACCTTCCTGTATAAGAAATCCAGAAAATCAGGACGTGATTGGCTAACAAAACCCATGTCGTGTCAGGTGGGTTAATTACCTGATGGTGGTTGTGGAGGAGTCCTTTCCCACAGAAAAGGCGTGCTCGCCTTCCTTGATCTGCTGTGCCCAGTAGGGATGGAGCCATGCCACGTGAGACACATGCCCAGCATATACCATGGGCATGATCCAGTTCTCAATGCTCAGCTCACTGCAAAAAAGGACAATACATGATCAGTGAGTGAATGCGTGTAATGTATATGCTAATACTGGTCATGTCATGCCCTATTAATTCAGTGAAATTGAATGAATGTCAGTCTGTGCTGTAGGCTAGCTGAAGAGGTAACTTAGCAAACAAAGATTTCAAGGACATATCAAATGTGGGACGATGGCATGTCCATGTCCATACAGTTTGTTTGCCGGTACAGTACAGGCCAGTCTCCCTGTTCATCAGTAATCCCACCTGAGCAAGGAGTCCTTGTCAAACACAGTATCTGCAGGCATATTGACAGGTATGAGAAGGTCTGGGTGGGAATCCAGATGGACCATCTTGATGTTCTTCAGCGGCAAGTGCCTTGATGCTATAGCCCGATATATAGGACTTACCACCTGAGGGACACAATGCAGCAGATAAAAGATATTCTCAAAATGAATTAAAACAATGTGTCTACGTCAAGCAAGACTGGGTGGGGGTCAGTGGTACCTATCTATATCTAGCCCAGAGGGTCCTGGAGAGATACTGAGTGTGCAGGCTTTTGTTCCAGCACTAAGCTAACGTTACCTTTCAAATAATCACCAAAGATCATGATCTCCAGTCTGGATAACAAAGTATTGCATTTGATGTGTTGGAACAAAAGCCTGGTTGTTCAAACCCAGAAAGGAGACCTGATCTAGTCACAATTATAGCGTAAGCATGCATGAATCCTTAGTAAAGTAGCTAGCTAACGTTAGCTTACCAGCTAGCTAAGCAAATGTAATGTGATCTCTTAGCCAGCTAGGGAATTTGCTATTTTGAGAAAGTGAGGTAGCATCGCACAGTGATGTACTGTAGATCGCCATTGTAGAGACATTCAAATGGGGAATACATTGTATTTTTTCAGTGTGCAACTAGATAGCAAGATAACGTTAGATATTACAAACATGTAGCTGACTCTAGCTAGCTAAATATAGCTACTGCTAGCTAAATGTTCTTACATCACAGTGATCTTCTACGATCCATACGGGCAAATCTGCATAAACCCTTTTCGATGGCGGACAATTCATTTTTCAGGCCGATGTTGTTTTTACCTGTGAACTAGGTAAATTTCAAATAATCTCTGAAATATTAGCTCGGAAGACTCAGGTTTGCATGCGACACCTGTCTGAAAACAAACCCAAACACGACCGCCTCTCTCTCATATGTCTGACTTTCTATTGGCTGGTATTTCAAAGCCAGCTTGTGATTGGTGCGATTGTGTCCACCGTCTCTTTTACACCGACTGGAAACACGGTCGAATAGCTAGAGCATATGTCATGCATTAAAATAGTCGTTTTTATATTTTACTCTCGATTTATAACTATTTTTGTTGTTGTAGGAGCCTACGAGTCAGCCTACAGTATTAGTAGTCTACTATCAGAAAGATTGAAATATATTTGGTACAATTCTGCTCTCTATTGGTTAGTACAAAAAGTGAGGGTCAACTTTCAGCTGATGTCTTCAACTTTAGTTTTTGTACTCATAAGGTTTGGATCTTTTCTCTACATTGATACTCAAAACAACTTCATCTACATCATGGTTAGAGATCAGAGAGACAGCAGCCCTGCCCGCTCTGATGGAGCCGTTTTCCTGCTTGCTTTGATGCCAACATTTATCTTGTATCATCTGCCTCAGAATGATTGATTTGGCTGCATATTGCAGTCTACAACAGTCTACAACAAAAATGTCACTGCAAGCCTATTCCCACCTCCATTTCGATACAGAATGTTGTAATTGCACAGATCCCTCCTCTTGGCTTTGAAACAAATGGGTTGTGCTCTCTGCTCTGATAAATATCACCTTATTTCAAATCAAATTGTATTTGTAAACTGCGCCGAATACAACAGGTGTAGATCTTAGAGTGAAATGCTTACTTACAAGCCCTTAACCAACAATGCAGTTTTAAGAAAACACAAAAAAAGTAAGAGATAAAAGTAACAAATATTTAAAGAGCAGCAGTAAAATAACAATAGCGGGGCTATATACACGGGGTACCGGTACAGAGTCAATGTGCGGGGGCACCGGTGTCGAGGTAATTGAGGTAATATGTACATGTAGGGAGAATTATTAAAGTGACTATGCATAGATAATAACAGGGTAGCAGCAGCGTAGAAGGGAGGGGGGGGGGGGGGGCACAAAGCAAATAGTCTGGGTAGCCAATTTCATTAGATGTTCAGGAGTCTTATGGCTTGGGGGCAGAAGCTGTTTAGAAGCCTCTTGGACCTAGACTTGGCGCTCCGGTATCAATTACTTACATAAAAAAACAATACAGATAGACATATTATGCCTGCATGGTGCCTCTGTAGGCTAAATACCTTAGGAAGGGTTTCAAATCTCACTTCAAATCTCTCCAACTCTGTTGCTGATAGCCAGCAGAAACCTTTAGCACATTTGCAATTGGATTGACTTGTGTCAACCTTTTCTGCTAATGGATTGACTTGTATGAACCTTTTTTGAAATGGAGACAACTCAGCAGCGCAGAGATACATGAGGAGAGTGCCAATTCAAAAACTTTCATGACAGTATAGTTTTTGAATTGGCACTCTGCTCGTTTTATTCCTACTCTTGACTGTAAGGACTGAGTAAGACTGGTGAGGTGTGTTATTTTCTTGTCCTTTGAGCAGTATATCTCCTGCACGTTACTCATCTCTCCAGCTCTCACACACTGCCTGTCAAAGAGGTGGCTGGCCCAGAGTTCAAATCAGATACCTCAAGTCTGGGAGTTTCAAAGCTCTACCCCAAGTTTAAGGTGCTGCAGAGTAATCTTTTGTTGAATTATTCCTCATATTATATGCCTTTCACACCCTCTGAGTCTGCAACTGTTTGAAAAGTCCACCAGAAGGTGAGACAAGAAGATGGTAGAGAGAAACTTTGATACAGTGTTATTCATCTATACTCTAAGCGTCCTACAGTGCTCTACGCCTCATCAGTTTGGAATGGCAGAGAAATCTCTCTGTGTTCCTCAGGACACACTGACCACTCTCATTTTGGAATATTAGTTTAGGTTTTGGCAGGGCCTTGTTAAATAAATCATACCTGTCTGATGGATTTCTATGTTCTTCACCGCTCTCTGTCTCTTTTTACCCATCATAATGTTCCCTCTTCACCCTCTCTCACTGTGCAGTGTGCACACTTACTGTATTCTATTCTGTATGCTATGTTTGTTTGATTTAGATCTCGCTCTCTCTCTGTCTCTCTAGCTCTCTTTCATTTTCTTAAATGGGTTTATATGTAAACAAGTTTAAACCCCTTTCTTGCTGCCTCGTCTCATATCAGTGATGTATTCATCATCAACCTCCTGTTGTTTTTCTCTCCCAAAGTTCTAAATGGAAAGACTCAGACAGTGTGTGTGAACGGCTTATGAGGCTCATCCCACACAGCCATGGCTTCCCCATCCAGCGCATCTGCCACATGGCCCTGGGCCCTTTGGCTGTCTGATTGGTCGCGGCCCAGTCCGCTGGAGGTGAGTGGGTGGCTGGGTAAGTGGTGGCTGCCTGCATCACGGTAGCCGTCGAGGATGAGGAAGTAGTGGGGGTGGACTTTCTTTACAAAAAGGACTGATTTGATTTCCCTGAAATTCCCTCCACTACGATCAGTGCCTCCTGGCCCTCTCTCTTCTTTTTTTTACCTCTTCAACTGCCGTCTCAGATTTCCCTTTGATTTCATTATCTCTTTTTGCCATTATTCTCTTTGTAAGTGCTCAGTCAGATCTGGTTATATGGTTATAAAAACATATTCATTCTGATGTTAAAACTTTTACTTCATGATTTCTGGTTGACTGAGTCTCTTCTTATTCAGACGTTAAGAATTTCTTAGTGGATTTTGACAGTTCTTCAAAATACTGTTGAACTTCTAGCAGAAGTATTTGGGAATCACAAAATCCAGCTGCTTATTGGAACAAGCCTTTCTGGCACCTATTATGAGCACATGTCATCTCCACAGTATTTTATGAAGGCACACCCACTTCTGTAATTACTGTAAAAAGCATCTCAAAAGATTTTTCATGTTTCCAAGGATGTTGCAAATGATATATTTCCTTGCCAACTGCTGTTACATAATTTTGTACACTTACACATGATCGCATACACAAGTGTGTCCTGTTGAGGTGTACAGTATTTCTTTCCCAAATCCAGTTGAATCAGGTGTGCTTATCTGGGACTACAATAAAAATGTGTACTGTTGAGGGTACTTGAGTACTGGATTTGAGAAACACTATGACTGTACTAAGTACCCCCTGTATATAGCCTTGCTATTGTTATTTTACTGCTGCTCTTTAATTATTTGTTACTTCTATTTCTTATATTTTTTTAATTTTTTATAAAAATAAAAATAAATGTTTTTATATTCTCATTTGTTATTTTCTTTTTATGTATTTTTCTTAAAACTGCATTGTTGGTTAAGGGCTTGTAAGTAAGCGTTTCACTCTACACCTGTTGTATTCAACGCATGTGACAAATAACATTGGATTTGATTTTAAATAAGGTGAACCCATTCTTTGACACACCAGCAGAGGGCGCTATTTATCATAAAATCCCACAATGTCAATGAAATGAGTCATATTTTATGCAAGGAAATTAGTACCCACAAGCAAGGTAATGCAACGCAGAACTGAAATTATAACGATGGTGTTGGGTTCTAGCTTGTGTGATGCGTTTCGTAACTATTTCAAGACACAACCTACAGTACTGAACCAGCATCTCACTGGCTAGGATGATAAAGTGATGTGCTTGTTCCGCATTCCAGTCATGCTCACTCCAGGATTATGATTGGTGCCTTGCTTCCTATAGTGTGCTTTGTGTCTCTCATCATGAAGTGTGCCATGGCCTTTCCACTGTACCGTAGTAATATTTGTGACAGCTTACCATGTTACAGCAGAAACAAGAGTTAGAACATCTGCCCATCCAAGAGGACCAAACAGATCATCTTTTTCTTTATCAGTGTTAACGGTTTCGGATGTGTATGAACCTACAACAAATAATACACCAGTTGTTATTGTTAGGATTATGTATCGGATGGATATAATTTCAGATTTCAATATGACTTTACTGTGTGTTGTCCCTGATCTTTAATCAGTTAATACTGTGTGCTTGTCCAAAGTATTGAATCTGATCAGTGATGAGCTCTGACAATCTGTACAAGTGGATGTCCCATGTCATGATGTTGCGATGTCATCCACTACATGCCATGCATGTTTACATAGTGTGAACACAATTGTTGAATTAAAACAAATCAAAAATGTATATTTGCGGGACTAGGATATGGTAATTCCGATTAAACCTTGTGTTTTGAATCTCAGTCTGAAAGGGGCCAAGCTTGGCTGTCCACTTGTTTTAGTTGTCTGAAAAGTTTATTGTCTTCTCACCACTACTTTTCTTGGATGGTTGAACTCTTTTCATCATAGTGTGATGGGATGTTTTGTCACATATTCAGTTCCATAGATGCCCTTTCATCACCCCAGCCAACCGACCAGGCACTCAGGCAGGACACTGAAACTCTGATGCATCTTATCTCTGTCTTCAGGTTTCATGAATAATAAACAGACACAGAATACTAGAGCTAAGGACATGGCCAGAATGGGGCTGCCTCTGGAAAGTGAAGGCCCCAGTCGCACTGAGCTTTCTGGATCAGTGATGTGGAAATAGATGTGATTTTCTGATATTCTGGTTTGTCATCTCTCCCCGACCGTGGATAAAAGTGTCTCAATGTTTCCCACAGCCTGGGAGCTTGATAAGGTAATATACATTTTAGTATACATTTTAGTGATACCGTGGAATGTGAAAAAGATGGAGTGTTTGAATAGGGTGCCATGCAATATACGTATATATATATTAAAATATTAATTTAACACGGTGGACACCTAGATTTGAGCACTAAATGTATCAGAGCCTTTACATGCAATGCCCTGATACATTTAGTGCTCAAATGTCTGACAGCTGAACCGTGATGTGGACAATTATTGTTTAGGAAAGTAGCCTAAATCCCCTCCAAAAAATTGGCTATGAAGTTTGTCATATGCTACACATTGAAACACAAGCAATAGTGCTTTTGTAATTTATTATAGGCTGTTTTTAAGGACACGTAAATGTGTCTCATCTGGCCATCACTCGTTTAATGATGGCGCTATCTGGTCCAGGTTGGATCTGAATGCATATGGATGTCCATTACATTTCTCAAATGTCCAGTAAATTAATATCTTCCATGTCATGCTGTCCGGCGCCAAATTTTCCTCAAGGAAACTCTGAAATTGTATATCGTTTTTATGAAGATTGTAGAATGAAGATTCTAGAATATATAACTATAGACACCCTAAATACTGGCAAGTGCGCCTGTCCCATGTTACTTTGATTATGCCTGTATATCATAGACCAAAACATCTAAACAATAAGATACCAGTCAAAAAAGCTTGTACTTAACCCCCTCCCCACAAACTCATCTGGAGGTTGTGCATTTTGTTCATCTCTATCTCTGTAATGTGTCTGTATCTACTGTATGTAATTGTATATGTATTTATGTAAAACATAGGGATCACAATTTAAATAAGTCCTAGACTTTATTGTGCAATCCCAGTCACAACATCTGTTACAAAACACCGAAAAGTTTAATGACATTCAGAGATGGTCAATCCAAGCCTTTGATACTAGGTACTGTACGCCTACAAGGTAGGGAAGGATGCATTTTCTGTTTGTCGAGATTGACATAGTCTATTTATTGTGGTGTTGAAAACGTAAACCATGATATTGAAGTGCCCGAGGTCTGTATGCTTTGTTTATTGGTTATGTGGTGCATCGGCACAGAAACCAATTGGTGGAAAATTTGTTGCATACATTTTCTATAATTATAAATATGCCATCAAAATGTTGAAAATCTGATTTCCCCCAGCTGATCATTATCTGCAGCCGTTGCTGATCGTAGTGTAATGAAACAGGCAGGGAGAGTGAGCTTATCTGTGGTGGACGGCGAACCCTCAACCTTCTGGCCTGTAGCCCTGCGTGGCATCTAATGTGCCACAAAATGCATGCTGAAGTAGCAACGTTGATATCCACGTTTATAACACACGGTCCCTACAGTTATCGTTATTTGTGGTTATACACATTATTTTGAGTTAATTCTATGAGGGGGGAAGGTGTTTTATTTATTTTACAGTACAAGGGGAGGGTCATGTGAAAATATGTTTTACTTTGGGGAGGGGGGTGACACATTGAGTTGGATCAGCCCCTTCCCCCCATTACGTTTCGATCTGTCCCTTAGGCATAGGCTATTTCAGCAATTCAGCTTGTAATTTCAGCTAGCGGTTGCTGTGTAAAGAGAATCAAAACATGGATTACTGTTTCTCTTGGCCCATAGACCAAGGTGAGGAACCATCTAACATTAAAGTTGTAAAATAAAGTTGTGAAATACTTCCCCTTCAACATTAAATTAATAACATTTCATAGAGGACTCTGCGTCTCCTCTCATCATCCCTACAGTCTCAGCACCATTCCTGCTGAAGGGTATTATTCAGAGTGGCAAATCTAAACGTGAGACAGTGTTCATCAACTTCTCATGGCACTGAGGAGCTCTCTCTAGGGGGTCCGTTTTCTTTTATGCTCGAACGCTTTCTCCTCCACACTTGTGACTGACTACTGAACCTTATATAGACCTTTTGTTCATTCTACTCTACTAAGTCATTCATTTTAATTTCTCTCTAGTACATGAAAAAGGGAGGAAGTCAATTCTTGTCTCATCTTTATGTCCCTAATTTCCATATGAGGTTGATGTATGGATAATGGTCTGCTAGCTGCTCTCATGCAGCAGATGGTGGTGTACTGTGTGCCATTCTAAGCTTTTCTCTGATAAAGAGACCAGAAAAAGGATTATCTTTGATTCACTGAATGTTATTATTTTCTCAGAGGGTGTTCAATGCTGCGAACGTCTATTGGCTGTGTGGTGGAATAACGGCATACTTTTATCAGAGAGTGGATAAAATGCTCGAGTTTCACAGTACAGTCATGTCCATTCTCCTGGACTCAATTGTTGAAATAATGGCGTGCAGAATTGTACTTGGGTCATCCTTGGTGGGTAGTTCTGACAGGATACAGCGTCACAGAACATTCAATAATCTCTCCACCACAGAAAATGTAATTATCTGCTGAAGGACACTCTTGGTGGGGACACATTCTGTGAACTAGTTTAGTAAACCCTCACAAACACAATGCATCCAACTTCGTCATCATGCTGTGTGTTATGAGGACATTTAAATACTACGAGTATATGAAATTAATATATTAGTTACGGCCCAACTGCCCTCAGCGGTAGGCCTATTCAAAGCAACAGTAGGTGGTTGTGACGGTGGGACAAATTAGGAAATAGCATTTCAACATCACTGTATGCAAAATTAATAAAAGGCTTATATGGCACAACATTTTTGTGAAATGAAGATAGTTAGAAAACAACACAATTAAATCACTGCATTGACCTGTCATGGCCTGAGTATTTGGACAATATCAAAGAGGTTACTTTGAACATTTTCATCTGGATCTTCGCAACTAGCTAACCGCAATCCCAGGTGACCACTCCTGACTAGCGTTTCCATCCCGGAGCAAGCACCAATTAGCCTGAAGCTAGCCCGGCCAGGGCTCCTGTGCTACCACCGAAGCCCACTCCTGGGCTACAATATCCGGACCCCTTCTACTGCCGGTACGGAGCACGGAACCCCGCCAATCCTCTACAACTGGAATACCGACATAATCTGTCCGAGGACTCCAACAGGCCCCTCAGGCGTGATGCCCGCTGAAGGCCCATTCTGCTAACCTGCTAGGCCTGCTAGCTACCTAGAGCTACCTGGGACCCTACTAATTCCATGACTGGTCTATCGACGTCACCGCACTAAGAGGCAAAAACAGACTTACCTCCATCGCGACGTCCCCCAAAGGCTAACTTGCCAGCCCCGGTCTGCTAACTGCTAGCTTGTTTAGCCCCGGCCTACTAACTGTTAGCTTGTAAGTATCGGCCTGCTAACTGTCTGAATCGCCGTGTCCCCAGTCAGCCCAACCACTCACTGGACCCATATGTTCACTTGGCTACGCATGCCTCTCTCTAATATCAATATGCCTTGTCCATTACTGTCCTGGTTAATGATTACTGTTATTTCACTGTAGAGCCTCTAGCCCTGCTCAATATTCCTTAACCAACCATGTTGTTCCACCTCCTACATATGCGATGACATCACCTGGTTTAAATGTCTCTAGAGACTATATCTCTCTCATCATTACTCAATGCCTAGGTTTACCTCCAATGTACTCACATCCTACCTTACCTTTGTCTGTACACTATGCCTTGAATCTATGCTATCGAGCCCAGAAACCTGCTCCTTTAACTCTCTGTTCCGAACGTGCTAGACGGCCAGTTCGTATAGCATTTAGCCATACCCTTCTCCTACTTCTCCTCTGTTCCTCTGGTGATGTAGAGGTTAATTCAGGTCCTGCAGTGCCTAGCCCCACTCCCACTCCCCAGGTGCTCTCATTTGTTGACTTATGTAACCGTAAAAGCCTTGGTTTCATGCATGTTAAAATTAGAAGCCTACTCCTTAAGTTTGTTTTACTCACTGCTTTAGCACACTCTGCCAACCCGGATGTCTTAGCCGTGTCTGAATCCTGGTTTAGGAAAAACATCAAAAACCCTGAAATCTCCATCGCTAACTATAACATTTTCCGCCAAGATAGAACTGCCAAAGGGGGCGGTGTTGCAATCTACTGCAAAGATAGCCTGCAGAGTTCTGTATTACTATCCAAGTCTGTACCCAAACAATTCGAGCTTCTACTTCTAAAAATTCACCTTTCCATACCATATGTGAAATGATTGCCCCCCATCTACCTTCTGAGCTCGTGCTACTAGGTGACCTAAACTGGGACATGCTTAACACCCCGGCCATCCTACAATCTAAGCTTGATGCCCTCAATCTCACACAAATTATCAATGAACCTACCAGGTACAACTCCAAATCCGTAAACACGGGCACCCTCATAGATGTCATCCTAACTAACTCGCCCTCCAAATACACCTCTGCTGTTTTCAATCAAGATCTCAGAGATCACTGCCTCATTGCCTGCATCCGTAATGGGTCTGCGACCAAACGACCACCCCTCATCACTGTCAAACGCTCCCTAAAACACTTCTGCGAGCAGGCCTTTCTAATCGAACTGGCCGGGGTATCCTGGAATGACATTGACCTCATCCCGTCAGTAGATGATGCCTGGCTATTCTTTGAAAGTGCCTTCCTCACCATCTTAAATAAGCATGCACCATTCAATTTAAAAAAAACTAGGAATAGATATATTCAGACTCCAGACCTGTTTGCCCTTGACCAGCACAAAAACATCCTGTGGCGTTCTGCATTAGCATCGAATAGCCCCCGTGATATGCAAGTTAGGAACAAATATACACAGGCAGTCAGGAAAGCTAAGGCCAGCTTTTTCAAACAGAAATTTGCATCCTGTAGTACTAACTCAAAAAAGTTCTGGGACACTGTAAAGTCCATGGAGAATAAGAGCACCTCCTCCCAGCTGCCCACTGCTCTGAGGCTGGTAAACACTGTCACCACCGATAAATCCACTATAATTGAGAATTTCAATAAGCATTTCTCTACAGCTGGCCATGCTTTCCACCTGGCTACCCCTACCCCGGTCAACTGCCCGGCACCCTCCACAGAAAGCACCCAACATTTCTCCTACACCCAAATCCAGATAGCTGATGTTCTGAAAGAGCTGCAAAATCTGGACACCTACAAATCAGCCGGGCTAGACAATCTGGACCCTCTCTTTCTAAAATTATCTGCTGAAATTGTTGCAACCCCTATTACTAGCCTGTTCAACCTTTCTTTCGTATCGTCTGAGATTCCCAAAGATTGGAAAGCTGCCGCGGTCATCCCCCTCTTCAAAGGGGGTGACACTCTAGACCCAAACTGCTACAGACCTATATCTATCCTACCCTGTCTTTCTAATGTCTTCGAAAGCCAAGTTAACAAACAGATTACCGACCATTTCGAATCCCACCATACCTTCTCTATATGCAATCTATGCAATCTGGTTTCAGAGCTGGTCATGGGTGCACCTGAGCCACGCTCAAGGTCCTAAACGACATCATAACCGCCAACGATAAGATACATTACTGCGCAGCCGTATTCATCGACCTGGCCAAGGCTTTCGACTCTGTCAATCACCACATTCTTATTGGCAGACTCGACAGCTTTGGTTTATCAAATGATTGCCTCGCCTGGTTTACCAACTACTCTGATAGAGTTCAGTGTGTCAAATCGGAGGGCCTGTTGTCCGGACCTCTGGCAGTCTCTATGGGGGTGCCACAGGGTTCAATCCTCGGGCCGACTCCCTTCTCTGTATACATCAATGATGTTGCTCTTGCTGCTGGTGATTCTCTGATACACCTCTACACAGATGACACCATTCTGTATACTTCTGGCCCCTCTTTGGACACTGTGTTAACTAACCTCCAGACATGCTTCAATGCCATACAACTCTCCTTCCGTGGCCTCCAACTGCTCTTAAACGCAAGTAAAACTAAATGAATGCTATTCAACCGATCACAGCCCGCACCTGCTCGCCCGTCCAGCATCACTACTCTGGACGGCTCTAACTTAGAATACGTGGACAACTACAAATACCTAGGTGTCTGGTTAGACTGTAAACTCTCCTTCCGACTCACATTAAGCATCTCCAATCCAAAATTAAATCTAAAATCGGCTAACTACTGTATATCGCAACAAAGCATCCTTCACTCATGCTGCCAAACATACCCTCGTAAAACTGACCATCCTACCGATCCTCGACTTCGGTGATGTCATCTATAAAATAGCCTCCAACACTCTGCTCAACAAACTGGATGCAGTCTATCACAGTGCCATCCAAAGCCCCATACACCACCCACCATTGCGACCTGTACGCTCTCGTTGGTTGGCCCTCGCTTCATACTCGTCGCCAAACTCACTGGCTACAGGTTATCTACAAGTCTCTGCTAGGTAAAGCCCCGCCTTATCTCAGCTCACTGGTCACCATAGCAGCACCCACTCGTAGCACGCGCTCTAGCAGGTATATCTCACTGGTCACCCCCAAAGTCAATTGCTCCTTTGTTCGTCTTTTCTTCCAGTTCTCTGCTGCCAATGACTGGAACGAACTGCAAAAATCTCTGAAGCTGGAAACACTTATCTCCCTCACTAGCTTTAAGCACCAGCTGTCAGAGCAGCTCACAGATTACTGCACCTGTACATAGCCCATCTATAATTTAGCCCAAACAACTACCTCTTCCCCTACTGTATTTATTTATTAATTTTGCTCCTTTGCACCCCATTATTTATATTTCTACTTTGCACATTCTTCCACTGCAAATCTACTATTCCAGTGTTTTACTTGTTATATTGTATTTACCTCGCCACCATGGCCTTTTTTTGCCCTTACCTCCCTTATCTCACCTCATTTGCTCACGTTTTATATAGACTTATTTTTCTACTGTATTATTGACTGTATGTTTGTTTTACTCCATGTGTAACTCTGTGTTGTTGTATGTGTCGAATTGCTATGCTTTATCTTGGCCAGGTCGCAGTTGCAAATGAGAACTTGATCTCATAGCCTACCTGGTTAAATAAAGGTGAAATAAAATAAAAGGTTAATTCAATTTGACAAGGACAAATGTGACCTAAGATGCTCCTTCCACTGTATTGTACAGTATCACCACTGGGAATCACATCCATATTTCATAATACAGTATCTCTATGTGCGGAAGAAGGGTTAGCCTGCAATCTCAACCTCTCCAATTTGGGGAAGATTGGAGAGGTCATGCTCTTACAAACAGCTGTTTAGCCTCTGGCCACATCACCCTTGGCTAACTGCTATGGTGGAATCTATTTCTATTCTCTGTATGCGCAGAGAACTAAACTGTTGAATTCTCCTATTCTGCTCCTGCCGTAGCCTAGGCAACATTATTCATTTTCAAAAAGACTCTCAGGAACAGAAGTAAGTGCTTTAGATGGTATTAGTACTACACAAGATGGGGTAGATGGGGTATATTTTTGACCAAGTGGACTCTTATTCATTCCAAGTAAGCTTAGGCCTATTATGATCTCGTGCTCTTTAGTGATCTCTCTAGCTAAGAGCTCAATATAGTCATCTGTTGAGACTGTCTATAGGAAATATTAATATTCTATCATATTTCTTAAACAGCACAACAGTTCTGGAATGGTTGTACCAAGTTAATACAGTATCTACTGTATGATAATGTCCTTGAACAACATATTTTTTATCAAGATAGCTGCCCTTTATCATTTAGTCTCAGGGGTTTGCAGTAGTCTACCCTCCCTCAACTACACATAAAAGTTCAGATCACCATTTCTCTCACCTACCTGCTGCTAAGCCAGCTGCTTCCATGCGGTGCATTAGAGTGATGAGATGATCGATTGTAAAAGATGAAAACAGTTGAGCATGCTGCCTGGTGACAGTTTGTTCTCTGAGGGACGCTGGGCGGCACAGCGAAATACCACACATAGACAGGTGGTGATTTATGACACATTGGAGTGGACGTATAGGTAGCTATGTGTGTGTGTGTGTGTGTGTGTGTGTGTGTGTGTGTGTGTGTGTGCACGTGTGTGCGTGCGTGTGTGTGTGTGTGTAGATATGTTTACACTTGTTTGTGTCTGTGTGTCTGTCGTAGTCTTTGTGTGTGTACTGCACTGTGTGTGTACAGTAGAACTGTAAAGATGCATTGTTATTAGCTGCAAGCCCTACCCACCTCCCTCCCAACTCACTGAAGATTGATAGAAACCTATAGCTGGCCAGCTGGAGCAGATACACCCCCTGCTCTGCTCGAGTGACAGAGCCAATACATAACACACAGGACATAATTTACAGTTACAGCATTGGTCATGCAGTTCAGACCCATCAGATCCCCCTGAAGCATAATTAAGGTATTCAAAGACTAGGGCAGCGCTATCACAGGGAACAGCTGGGTGGTAATCTGTGTTTGGTCTCTCTCTCAAACCTAATCTGGTGGACTCTCTTTTTTTCTATTTTCACTCTCTTTCTCTCTCTCTCTCTCTCTCTCTCTCTCTCTCTCTCTCTCTCTCTCTCTCTCTCTCTCTCTCTCTCTCTCTCTCTCTCTCTCTCTCTCTCTCTCTCTCTCTCTCTCTCTCTATTTCTCTCTCACTCCCCCCCCCCTCTCTCTCTCTCTCTCTCTCTCTCTCTCTCCCTCTCTCGCCTTTTAATTCTCTCTCTCTCTTTTTCTCCCCCTCAGTACCATGTTGTTGGCTCCCAGACAATTAGATTTGTCCCACTCTTCCATCTCTCTGTTTCAGCAAGTTCCTAGAATTTGAATAAACCTGCTTTACTCTACCTACCCCATGTTGTTGAGCTCCCTGTGGAGCTCTTCTCTGTATCGTCACTCAAATATTCCATACTAATCTTTAGACCATTGACAGACAGGATTTAAACACAGCAATTTTTCATTTTTTCACTGCCTACCAAACAATATGAAATCTATTTTGTCACTCGGTGGGGTTCAGTTTAAAGATATCTGAGGACCAAAGTCAGACATACTGTACTTCTAGTTTTTCTTCTAATGCAGACAGTCAAAGGTCAGAAGGAAAGCAAGTCTGTGATTGACTATAATACATACTGCCTTACAAGGTCCTTATAGTCAACTAAAACTTAAACTAATCATGAAAAAAACAATTTAGTAAACTAAAATTTAATAATTAACAAACCCATTTGAAAAACTAAAACTATACTGGAACTATTATCTTTGACTCCAAAACAAAAATAAAATAAAAACCATCATGGTGTCACGCCCTGACCTTAGAGATCCTTATTATTTTCTGTTTGGTTAGGTCAGGGTGTGACTCGGGTGGGAAAGTCTATATTTTCTATGTCTTTGTTTTTGTCTGTGTGTTTCCCAATCAGAGGCAGCTGTCTATCGTTGTCTCTGATTGGGGATCATACATAAGTTGTCATTTTCCTTTTGGGTGAAGACGATGTTGCCCTGAGCAGCACCTCAAATATTGGGTGTGTCTGAGTGGTAAGGCTAAAGCAACCAACAATAGATGAAAGTTGAGGAGTGAAGTCAGTGGAGGTTCATCTGCAGCAGCCAAAAGTCAGACACAATTGTGATTTTCCAACAGCAAGGCTCAGATCAATTTTTATCTCCAGAATCATGGGTTGGAACCGGTTCAGGGAACAGAACAGAAAATTTGTGATCAACTGGCTCGATTTGGTCTTACAGTATGTAGCAATTTTTTTTTTCTTTGAATAAAAGTAGACTCAGAGCTATAAAATTGTATACCATACACTACAATTGAGGAACGATGGGAAAGTAATTCGCCTTTGAAAGTTGATAAAATTGTAATCTCCCTTTCGAGTAAATGTGATTGGATGTTTTGCTATACCTAGTGGAGAGGTCTTCTTTGTCTACACCCATTCAGCATCTCTCTTTAAGGATTCACATGTGAGGCCATGTGCTAAACAGAGTGAGTACGGAAGTGTACTAAACAACCAAAGATTTCAAGACTAAAGGCTGGTTTATACTACGTCTATCCACATGTATGTATACAGTTGTCGCAGTAACATCATGAACATTCTATTGTCGTCCAACATCAAACTTATTGTTGTCGTTATGAAAAAGTATAATCACAAAAACGACAGGCTGCATGACATTAGCAGCCTGCTTGTCCAAAATAGCATAACTGGTGTATTTTAACACCAATAAACCCACCCGTTTAAAAATGTGTTAGGTATATGTCAATCTAGCAAAGCAGATAACTAAAATAAACTGACTAAACAATGTTTTAGTTTGTTTCTAGCTTGTTAGCTAACTAACAAACTTTAGATTAGCTGGCAAGCTTGTTCAAATAATGACCATATCATAGCAGTGCATTCCAAAAGTATTCAGACCCCTTCCCTTTTTCCACATTTTGTTACATTACAGCCTTATTCTAAAATTGACTAAATACATTTTTTTCTAACCACAATATCCCATAATGACGAAGCAAAAACAGGTTTTTAGAAATGTTTGCAAATGTATTAAAAATAAAAAACAGAAATACCTTATTTGCTTAAGTATTCAGACCCTTTGCTATGAGACTCGAAATTGAGCTCAGGTGCATCCTGTTTTCATTGATCATCCTTGAGATGTTCCTACAACTTGATTGGAGTCCAACTAAGGTCAATTCAACTGACTGGACATGATTTGGAAAGGCACAAACCTGTCTATATAAGGTCCCACAGTTGACAGTAAATGGCAGAGCTAAAACCAAGCCATGGGGTCAAAGGAATTGTCCGTAGAGCTCCGAGATAGGATTGTGTTCTGGACCAGATCTGGGGAAGGGTGCCAAAAAATGTCTGCCGCATTGAAGGTCCCCAAGAACACAGTGGCCTTCATCATTCTTAAATGGACGAAGTTTGGAACCTCCAAGACTCTTCCTAGAGCTGGCTGCCCGGCCAAACTGAGAAATCGTGGGAGAAGGACCTTGGTCAGGGAGGTGACTAAGAACCCGATGGTCACTCTGACAGAGCTCCAGAGTTCCTCTGTGGAGATGGGAGAACCTTCCAGAAGGACAAACATCTCTGCAGCACTCCGTCAATCAGGCAAGGAGCCAGATGGAAGCCACTCCTCAGTAAAAGGCACATGACAGCCTGCTTGGAGATTGCCAAAAGACACCTAATGACTCTCAGATCATGAGAAACAAGATTCTATAGTCTGATGAAACCAAGATTTAACTATTTGGCCTGAATGCCAAGTGTCACGTCAGGAAGAAACCTGGACACATCCTGCCATGACTCTCTCCTGGGTGAAGATCAAAGGCGCCAGATCAGCTTGGTAAATGGCTGATCGATAGCCAGACCCCCCCTCTCTCCCACAGGAGAGGAGAGGGGAATGTTGTGCCGGTTTTGTACACCTTAACACCTAGTCATACATTGTGTGCCGCTGTGTGCTGTGTGCTGCTGTTTCTCAAACTAGATACTCTAATGTACTTGTCCTCTTGCTCAGTTGTGCACCGGGGCCTCCCACTCCTTTTTCTATTCCAGTTAGAGACAGTTTGCGCTGAGTGGCTCGCTTGTGGGCGTAGTGGCAGGATATTACAGAATCTTTGGTTGTGCGTCAAGAATTCATTCAATATATGACATTCCTGGCAGTATGTAAACTTACATTTTTTATTACCATAGCATTTTTGTATGTTCTCTATAGTTACATACTTGAAAATGTATCAATTGACCAATTTGGCACATTGGTGCAAACTCCTGGCAGACTTTTTGTGTGGTGATGTAATTCTTCACTGGATTAGTCTGAAACTTTGCACACACACTGCTGCCATCTGGTGACCAAAATCTAAATTACACCTAGACTCCTATCTGCATGTATGGCCTTTCTCTTGCATTTCAAAGATGATGGAACAAAAAATAAATAGAAAGCACTTGTTTTTTTGTTTGTATTATCTTTTAACAGATCAAATGTGTTATATTCGTCTACATTAATTTCACATTTCCACAAACTTCAAAGTGTTTCCTTTCAAATTATATCAGGAATATGCATATCCTTGCTTCAGGTCCTGAGCTACAGGCCAATCTGGGTATGTCATTTTAGGCAAAAATTAGAAAAAGGGTCCGATCCTTTAAACCTAAGCTAACATACAGTGCCTTCAGAAAGTATTCATACCCTTTGACTTATTCCACATTTTGTTGTATTACAGCTTGAATACAAAATGTATTAAATCGTCCCCCCCATCTACACACAATACCCCATAATGACAAAGTGAAAACATGTTTTCGAAATATTCGCACATTTATTGAAAATGAAAATGAAATATTTAATTTACATAAGTACTCACACTCCTGAGTCAATACTTTGTAGAATAACCTTTTGGCAGCGATTACAGCTGTGTGTCTTTCTGCGTAAGTCTCTAAGAGCTTTTCACACCTGGATTGCGCAACATTTGCCCATTATTATTTTCAAAATTCTACAAGCTCTGTCAAATTTCTTGTTTATCATTGCTAGACAACCATTTTCAGGTCTTGACATATATTTCCAATTAGATTTAAGTCAAAACTATAACTTGGCCTCTCAGGAACGATCACTGTCTTCTTGGTAAGCAACTCCAGTGTAGATTTGGCCTTCTGTTTTAGGTTATTGTCCTGCTGAAAGGTGAATTTATCTCTCATTGTCTGGTGGAAAGCAGACTTAATCAGGTTTTCCTCTCGATCTTGCCTGTGCATAGCTCCATTCTGTCTATTTTTTATCCTGAAAAACTCCCCAGTCGTTAACAATTACAAGCATACACATAACATGATGCAGCCACCACTATGCTTGAACATATGGAGACGGATACTTTGTAATGTGTTGTATTGGATTTGCCCCAAACATAACCCTAAGTATTCAGAACAAAAAGTGAATTGCTTTGACACATTTTTGCACTATTACTTTAGCGCAAGGCTTTCCAACCCTGTTCCTGGAGAGCTATACTCCGGTAGGTTGTTTTCACTCCAACCTCAGCTGTAACTAAGATGATTAATCTTATAAACCAGCACATGTTTTGAATCATGTGTGCTAGATTAGGGTTGGAATGAAAACCTGCATGATGGTAGCTCTCCAGGAACAGGGTTGGAGAGCCCTGCTTTAGTGCCTTATTGCAAACAGGATTCATGTTTTGGAATATTGTTATTCTGTAGAAGCTTCCTTCTTTTCACTCTGTCAATTAGATTAGTATTGTGAAGTAACTACATGTTGTTGGTTCATCCTCTGTTTTCTCCTATCACAGCCATTCAATTCTTTAACTGTTTTAAAGTCACGATTGACCTCAGGGTGAAATGCCTGAGCGGTTTCCTTCCCCCTCCAGCAACTGAGTTAGGAAGGATGCCTGTGTCTTTGTAGTGACTGGGTATATTGATACACTATCCAAAGGTTAATTAACAACTTCACCATGTTCAAAGGGATATTCGATGTCTGCTTTTTTTTAACCCATCTACCAATAGGTGCCCTTTTTGTGAGGCATTGGATCCCTGGTCTTTGTGGTTAAATCTGTGTTTGAAATTCACTGCTCGATTGAGGGACCTTACAGATAATTGTATGTGTGGGGTACAGAGATGACGTAGTCATTAAAAATTCATGTTACACACTATTATTGCACACAGATTGAGTCCATGTAACTTATGTGACTTGTTAAGCACATTTTTACTCCCGAACAAAGATGTTGAATACTTATTGACTCAAGACATTTCAGCCTTTCATTTTTTATAAATTTGTAAACATTTATAAAAACACAATTCCACTTTCTGCATGTAGGCAGTGACAAAAAAAAAATCGCAATTTAATCCATTTTCATTCGGCTGTAAGATAACAAATGTGGAAAAGGTCAAGAGGTGTGAATACTTTCTGAAGGCACTGTATGACCTGACCCATCACTTTATGCATTACTGCCCCACATTGGGAAGAAGTGACATCCCAAAAAGCCTCACACGCATAGGCTTCTTTCTGAAACGAAACACTAAAACTAACCTAAATAATATCAAAACAAAACAGAAATGTTTTTATAAAACTTCAACCAAATAAAAACTAGTAAACTGAAATTAAACTGAATTTCTAATAGAAGTCTGAAAATGAATAGAAATAAAAACGAATATAAAAACACAAAAACATAATAACCTTTGCTATCTTGCCACTCCAGAATCCATGGCAACTCCCCAACCCACCACCCCCTCCCTCTTGTATAGAGACTGCATTGTGTTGAGTGCTGGCACTCACCCATTAAATAAAATTGCAATTCATGTTGCAGCCATTTGTATTGTAAAGCATATTTAGAACAGCTTGCCAGGCAGTAGACCACCCCAAACACACATCACATAGAAATCCATCACCTGCATCTACCTGAAGCACATTTCTTGTCAAAGTGGACCCTTCAGTGGACACTACCATTCCAAGCCACTAGACTCGAGAAATTTATTTTTGTTATATTACAAATATGCAAACATATGCATGTAACAAATATGACCAATCAGTCTAAATTAATACTGGAAGGCACAGCCACTATGATAATCAAATCTATTTATATGACATGTTCCATCTTGGAACTCTGGAGCTTTTATGCTGAGAATTATGAACATACAAATAGCAATGTTAATCAAGAATACCATCTTCTCTCTAGATCTCCCAGTCCTTTATCTCCTCTCCTCTCTGCAACACTTCTTCTTAGACCAGCAGGGATCACACACTTCCCTGTAGCAAGTTTGGGATACATGAACAGCATGTAGTTCTCTTTCCTGCAACATATAAATATATTGAACAACATCGGCAGAAGAGTTTGTGGCAAGAAAGTATACTTTAAAAAATAAATTGTACAACATTTTCTGATGTGATCCTCTTTGTGAACTAGAATGTGTTGTGTGTGGGACTATGCCTCACGTTCCTTTGCATTAAGCTCCCTTGGTGTTTGATGGTTAAAGTCCCTCTGTAAGATCAGACCTCCCCTTCCTGAAACCTTGATCAGGCTCCATCCTCATTCCAGATGAGAATATATCCTAACTTTGATCTGCTCGCTCCTGAGACTCGGTCCACACTTTGATCCCTTCCCTGTTAACGACACAGACGATAGTAGATGACAGCATTCCATCCAGGGTAGAGGGAGGAGAAGTGAAGAGAGTGAGACAGCTATGCGGTATAGTAGTAGAGAGGGAGGAATGAAAAGAGCAGAAGTAGAATGGAGGTGAATGGTAAATGCTCTCCAGAGTCAGATAAAACAGAGAAAGGGCTAGGTTGGGTGATGAATTGGCGTTCTGCTCCAGCTCCCACCTCAGGTTGATCTCTCTATATCTCTCACATCCATATTCTTTATGGTTCTTTTGTCACGCTGGAGGAGGAACGGCCCACTCATCTTCACTCAGCCTCCGTAGGTGAGAATAAAGGTGCATTTCACAACATTCCCTTTCTTCCTCTTTTCAACCACTTGGAGTAGGCTTTGTTGTTAAACAAAATGCCTGAAAAGAGGAATTTGTGGTTTGATATTCAAAGAAATGTGCCACACATGCACAAATTGACAACGTTACTTAAATAGCACATTTTGTGTAAATTATGTTTAGCCATCCCCTTGGTGGAAACAATATAAAACAATACCATGTAGTGTGCATTCAGAATTAGCAAGCTAGAGTATGACTACACCTTTCAAAATGAATACTTGTCTCTTTTCATTCATCATTGTGTAGTTAGACTTCTCTCACATCTCTCATTCTACTTGCAATATCCATTAGAAAGACCTAATTGAATGTCGGTATTGTAGATTTTTTGAAAAGGGTCATTCACCTTTTATTCTCCAAGCCGGTACTCTGAGAATATCAATCACTCGTCTCTCAAAACGAATAAATGTGCAAACGAGAATAGAGGGATTTTTCATGGTAAAAGGGATTTTTTCAATGCAGCATCTTACAATTCCCCATAAGTGGGACCTGCAGCTGGAAAACATCAGAAAATGGAACCTATCCAATAACTCCTACCACTCTCCTATCCCCGAGGCTAGGAGAGGTATTCTAGATCAAAGTCACCCAGGACTTAAGACTTTGGTTCCACTTCTCTCCCATTACAACGTTCCTACCCAACCCACACTCCCTCCTGGACCTGGACCTCACCTCATCTCACAGATTGGGTTTAGTGTATGCATCAGTCTCCAAAACCAACAGACAAATATGTATTTTTCTTTGTGTTCTGCTCTCCCACCCCCACAGCTCAGAGGAAAACGTGGTGTCTTTTTGAATGTTGATATTCATTTATTTTTGGCTCCCATTTTTAATAACATCTCTATAATCGAGTGATATTTCATTTTATGTTTCATATCTATTATTCTCTCTGTTGCATCACATCCCTCCTAATGATCTAGTTTGTCTTTGGAGAGAGAAAATTCAAACATGCTGCCTTATTCAACTAGATTCCATTAGTGAATATGGGACAGTCATATTGATGAAAAGTTTTAATTCCTTGTTGGTCATGGTAGCAAACCAACTATGTTAAATCAACACCCACAGAGAGGGGTAGGGATACATAAAATTGATATGCGGCTTAAGGTCACAAAATGCTTGCCTGGCTACCCAGACTCCTTGCTCCGGCCAAACACTACATCATACCCATGGGCATTCGTTTCTTCTCCACAATGAGTCTGGATCTGAGTACCTCCCCAACCCTTCACTGAATGTGAACATATTCAGGGCCGTCTGATTAGTCCAGAAACCGATGGGTTGGGCCAGAGCCAGAACACACGCAGGTAAAGCGGCGGTTTGATTCGTCACTGGCTTTGATACTCTGATTGGCTAGAAACAATTCAATCACTGATTACTTTGTTTTGTACAATGCCCCTCCTGACCCTGATCACCATAAAGAACTTCAATGATGGCAGTCTCAGACTAAAGTATGTAGCGAACAACAGAGCAGCGGAAGAATTTAGTGTGCGTCGTCAGGCTAACAAAATGCCACCAGGATCAGCCAGAAAGAAAAAAGTCCAGATTCAGAGGCCCTTCTAACACATAACATCCACTTAGTCCAGATATAAACCCTTTTTCCTCACATCCCCCATCTTGTAAACAGTTGAAGAGGCGGCCTAAGATTTCTTGAGAGTTACCCATAATTCCACTGGTCAGGAAGTACCTGATGGCCACTAAGAAGGCCTATTCTCAACTGCCCTTAAAGGTAAGAACACAGGCATCCACTGAGTCAGCTGAATAGAGCCCTCAGAGCCCCACATGTTGAGGGCTCTCAAGGAAGACACTAACTGAAGAGGCCAATGAGGTCATCAGCTTGCCATAGTTTTGAGAGAGAGAAGTGCTATTTTTACTATGGTGGTTCGGTTGAAGTACCTGAAAGAATTCTTAAAGGATAGACAAAGAGGGACTTTAGTTTGGAGTGCCATTAGCTGTCTGTTGCTGCCTCTGAGAGTGTACGCAGTGAGCGGGAGAAATGTGCTCTGACTTAGGGCCTTGGTCTGATTGTTACCACCATGTGGGGTTTTTGCAAAGTTAATTCAAATCTGCCAGTGAATATTTGTCCATCCTATCTAGATTATAGTAGTTTAGTTTGTTTGAATATTTATAACCAGGTTAACAACAGAAAACAACAACATTGCTATGCGACTGTCGATTGTCATTAAATCTAGTGTAAATCTAGTCTACCACAGTATGTACCAAGTATGATCAATTTCCATAATCTCACATAAACGCCATGTCAAATTTATGTTGAGAGTGAATGACATTCTGTTGGAATATATGATTGCTAGTCTATTTATACTGGGTCACAAGTAAGTGTTTTTACAGATTATTGTTGTAATTTTTCTCAAATAAATGTTGTTCCCAACAACTTAAATTGAGCTTTAAATAAAGGTACTATATGTATGCCTTATCTTCCAATAAAACCTTCTATTAATGACTTACCACTATTTCCCCATAATATTACCCTTACAGCCAATAGATGATGGCAAGAACCTATCCACTGGGCACAAATGTCATTTCAAAGCCTAGTTTGGATTTACATTTGGTTGAGTTGTCAACTAACGTGAATTCAGTGTGCAATCTAAATAAAATGTCACTATGTCGTTGGATTTAGCTTAAAAGTGTGTGTGTGTGTGGGGGGGGGACTTCCCTTCCGTTGATTACTTTTTGCAAATCCAATCAGTTTTCCATGCTATTTTAATGTCATCACATTTTTGGGATTTTTATGACATTGAAACAATGTTGATTCTTGTAGTAGATTTCTACATAAAGATTAGCCTCCTTCAACAAATTCACATCCCTCCTAATGCAAATAGAGGATACAGTATAAATAGGTTGTTAGGTAGGTTAAAGAGGGCCCTTCGAGCTTAATCAATGAAGCTCTTGTCTTGAGGATCAGTAAGTGGCCCCTAATGGCCACACATGCTCTAATTTAAAAGGGCTGTCTCCTGAAAAAGATTAGCAACCCTGTTTGTACCCAGGTTTCAATATGTTTCTAGAATTATTCTCCCATCAAGAGAGAGAGGGTTCTATTTGTAGACCAACCATGCAGACACTTTTGTGACACTTTCTCTCCTTCCTTTCCCAGAATTTAGAATCCAATTCCAATAGAACTCTGTTACAGTAAATGGGAGTAAAATTCAATTTTATGTACTTAAGATGCTGTGTTTTCTATTCACACATAAAGCGAGAACAAAAGTCCTTCAATAAACAGTGAGTTTCCAGATATTGATTAATTGATGTGCAATTTCATTTATCAGCTAATTTATCAATATGATTTTATCAATGAAACACAGCCAGGAATAGAATAAAAACCCGTTTCAAAACCATAAGTATGAAAAGGAAAGAGCAGCTTCCAACTTGAGGAATAACTAATGGACATTTTTAGATATCCCTCTGGAATGCAGAGAGCTGCTTGCTATTCGTGTGGATGCCTTTGATACTGTGGCCCCTTCCATATCTCCTCTACGTACCCTGTGATCTGTGCTCATCTTCACTGATTTATACAAATACTGTATATGTGCGTTATCTTTGCCATTGTTGTACTGACATAAATATCAATAGCATTAGTGCTATTTTGACTGGACTGTTAAAACTAAAAAGACATTTTATAGTACCACTTTCTGGTTTTGTTTGACAACATCTCTGTATTATCAGAAGAGAGAATGTTCTCTATAAACTAAATGTAAATGAAGAGAATAACTGATTCTGACAAAACTTTTCTCTTGTATCATCAAATGAATGCATATTTCTGACTAAATAGTAAAAGTCTCAGACTTTGTACTGAGGCCTACAAGGTTATCTTTGCAAAAACATCCTAAAAGATGGTCCATGGTGAACATGTCAATTATTTGTCTTAAGATTGGTCTATGTGTAAAGTCCATCTTCCAACCGATTGGAGAAAGATGTTAGCACATTCAGTGTTTTCTGTTTGATGGAGAGCCCTGATCTGTTCAGCCACAAAATTGTATTTGCTCAGTGATCTTGAACAAGTTCAAAAGTTGAAGAAGCACCTCAAATGGCACTGATGTGGTCAGTCCACACACACCAAACCACGTTCATATTGATTTGTTCCCGTTTTACCCATTTACCGTGTACTCCAGTACACAATCACAACACAAGACACGGACATCAGCCTGCTCAAACACACAGATTAACTTTAAAATGATAGAGAGTACTTGCTTCTCAAAGGGAATTTTTACTGCTGCTCTATTTCACTATAAATGTCAATTAATATGTTATCAACATATCATAGTATGCTCACAACTGAATTGTGATAACACAACACGTAAAGAATTGGTCCAATGTTTCATGAGCTGAAATAAAAGATCATAGACTTTTTTTACACACGAACAAAAAGCGCATTTCTCTCAAATTTTGTGTACAAATTTGTTTACATCCCTGTTAGTGAGCATTTCTCCTTTGCCAAGATATTCCCGCCAGCTGACATGTGCGGTATATCAAGAAGCTGATTAAACAGCATGATCATTACACAGGTGCACCTTGTGCCAGGGACAAATAAAGGCCACTCTACAATGTGCAGTTTTGTCACACAACATAATGCTACAGATGTCTCAAGTTTTGACGGAGCATGGAATTGGCATGCTGACTCCAGGAATGTCCACCAGAGCTGTTGACAGAAAATGTAATGTTAATTTCTCTGCCATAAGCCGCTTCCGTTGTTTTAGAGAATTTGGCAGTACGTCCAACCAACCTCATAACCGTAGACCACATGTAGCCACGCCAGCCTAGGACCTCCACATCCAGCTTCTTCACCTGCAGGATCGTCTGAGACCAGCCACCCGGACAGCTGATGAAACATTCTGACTGACTGGGCCTGGCTCCTATGCCCTCCCAGGCCCACCCATGGCTGCGCCCCTGCCCATTCATGTGAAATCCATAGATTAGGGCTGAATGAATTTAATTCAATTGACTGATTTCCTTATATGAACTGCTGAGTAAAATTATTGAAATTGTTGCATGTTGCGTTTATATTTTTGTTCAGTATATATAATAAAGTTTTATATAATATTTTTTTTACAAGTGTGCTGACAAGTGACTAAATGTTTCCAGCTGCATCAGAAACTAATAAAGTGTTGCCTTCAACTCCTTGATCAATTCATTGTGATAGTCATGAAATGTATTTGGATAAAATAGCTTCAGTCTTACTGCTAAAACAAATGATTCAGGGAGTTGGTTTATCATACTTCAATTTGTTTGCAAGTAAACATATTTTAATTAAACAGCAGATGAGTCTGTCAATATAGTAAGTAAGTAGACATGGCTTATATTCATGAAAAATATTATTTGCTGTGGAGACAGAGATGAGTTTAAACAGCAGTAGGCAGGAACAGTTATGGCAATGTATGACATATATACAGTAGAAGAAAAACATACTACTGACACTTATAATAAATACTACAGTTCAACAAAAGGGAATACTTGCATATGGTGTGTTTGGGTGGTGCTGTGAGGTGTTCGGGGTCATTGATACAAATGTATATTGTTGTTTATTATCTACGCATAGTCACGTTACCCCTACCTACATGTACAAATTACCTCAACTAACCTGTACCCCCGCACATTGACTCGATACCGGTACCCCCTGTATATAGACTTATTATTGTTATTTTATTGTGTTACTTTTATTTTATTTTTTACTTTAGTTTATTTAGTAAATCTTTTCTGAACTCTATTTTCTTAAAACTGCCGTGTTGGTTAAGGGCTTGTAATTAAGCATTTCACGGTAAGGTCGTATTCGGCGTATGTGACAAATACAATTTGATTTGATTTGATTTGGTTATGGGACCTTTCATATCCTCTCTTGAGAGTCATCTTAAGTCATCTTTGTATCCAAGCAGTATTGTCTGTGAAAGAAAGATGAAAACGCTATTACACATTCATGGGCAATCGTTGTGTACTGTCTGTTTTTCTACTGTAGCAGCATGGTGTAGAATATGAGACATCTCACAGACACACGCTAGCTAGCTAGCTAGCTACAGTGCATTCAGAAAGTATTCAGACTCCTTCCCTTTTTTCCACTTTTTGTTACGTTACAGCCTTATTCTAAAATGGATATAATAAATAAAAATTCTCATAAATCTACACACAATACCCCATAATGACAAAGTGAAAACCACAAAGACTCTTCCTAGAGCTGGCCTCCCAGCCAAACTGAGCAATCGGGGGAGAAGGACCTTGGTCAGGGAGGTGACCAAGAACCCGATGGTCACTCTGACAGAGCTCCAGAGTTCTTCTGTGGAGATGGGAGAACCTTCCAGAAGGACAACCATCTCTGCAGCACTCCACCAATCATGCCTTTATGGTAGAGTGGCCAGACGGAAGCCACTCCTCTGTAAATGGCATATGACAGTGTCATGGTTCCTACTGTCACCAGAGGGTGGCAGAGACCGTCCTAGAGACGTTAACAACACTCAGGTGTGTCCTATTTACTCATTATGATTTCCCTGTTAAAAGAGGTGTTTTTTCTGTTGTCCTTTGCAGAAGCTTGAATTGTTTATTGTGTGCGTTTGTTTTCTGACTGAATTTTCGAGACTTAGTGTTTGTTGTTTTTCAAGTGTACTGTGATCCTGTGGCTAGCGTTTCTCAGTAAAGTATTATGTTTATCCTTAACCACGGATTCCTCGTCTGGCCTCTGCACCTGGGTCCAACCTCACCACGTCACAGCAAGCTTCTGCCTCAACATGAACCCAGCAGAGATCATCCAGATCCAGAATGCTGTAACTCAAAAAGGAACACTGCTGGGGCGGCAGCAAGAACAACTCTGCCAAATATCAGAGACCCTCCCGGCACCGATTCCCTCCAACCACAGCCCAACCCTGACCAGGAGGAGCCAATGCCCAAGTGTCATAGCCCAGTGCTACAGGAGTCGCCGTAGTTCCTCCAGGGAACCTGCACCAGGAACCCAAGATCCCAGCCCCTGAGCGGTATGATGGCCACCGGGGAGGATGCAAGGGGTTCCTCACTCAGTGCTCTCTGGTGTTTGAGCTACAGTCCTCCTCGTTCCACACCGATCAGGTCATGATCGCCTACATCATCTCTTGACTCTCGGGCAAGGCCCTGGTGTGGGCAATGGCAGTGTGAGAACAGCAGCCACCATCCTGCAGCTCCATATTAGCCTTCAATGCCGAGCTGCAACGAGTCTTCAACCACCCAGTCGGCGGACAAAAAGCATCAAGAGCGACTTTTCAACCTCTGCCAAGGGACCAGACCAGTGGCTGACTTAGCCATTGAGTTCCGTACCCTCACTGCCGAGAGTGGGTGGAATACTGAGGCACTGGTCACCGCTTTCCACCAGGGTCTGTCTGATTCCATCAAGGATGAACTGGCCACTCGGGAACGGGGAGTGGACCTCGAGTCCTTGATACCCCTGTCCATCAGGGTTGACAACCGTATCTGAGAATGTGTGAGGCAGGGCCTTTTTGACACCACCCCAGTTTCCCGGTTTCCGGAGCTCCACAAGCCCCCCGAGCCCAGCATTGAGTAGCCCAGGCAGCTGGGACGTCTGAGCCAACAGGAATGTGACAGGTGCATTCGCGACGGCTGCTGCCTCTACTAAGGAGGTCTCGGCCATCTCTGTTCTACATACCCAGAGTTGACTGGAAATGGCAGGGCTCGTCAGGACAAGGGGAGACCTTGACGAGCTTTGTAGTTGCAACCCAGCTACCCGGTTACCGTCTGACACATCCCGTAACCACACATTGGGTTGCATTCAAGTCTTCGTGGACTCCAAGGCTGCAGATCATTTAATTGACTAAGACTTTGACAGAGAATTAAAAATCTCCTGTGTGAAATGTCCCATCCCTCTGCAGATTCAAGTCATCGATGGATGCCCCATCGGCTCCGGCCAGTTGGAATATCAGACCAAGCACATTCTATTACAGGTTGAGGTGAACCACTCAAAGACCCTTGGCTTTCTTTTGATCACTGCTCCCGAGAACCCCCTTATCCTAGGGTACCCCTGGCTAGTGCTACATAACCCACGATTCTCCTGGTCCATGGGACACCTACTAGATTGGGGTAAGAACTGCCAGACCAATTGCCTAAGACCCCCCACCAAGAGCCTGGCCGTGTTCCCCAATATCCAATACTTTTCTCTCTCCCGAGTACTTCGTCCTCTGGGAGGTCTTCAGTAAGAGGTAATTCTCCACCCTCCCTCCTCATACAACTTCACCTTGGGCCTCCCGGGTGGCGCAGTGGTCTAGGGCTGGGCTGGGTTCGCGCCCAGGCTCTGTCGCAGCCGGCCGCAACCGGGAGGTCCGTGGGGCGACGCACAATTGGCATAGCGTCGTCCGGGTTAGGGAGGGTTTGGCCGGTAGGGATATCCTTGTCTCAGTATGTAAAATGTAATAAAATGTATGCACTCTACTGTAAGTCGCTCTGGATAAGAGCGTCTGCTAAATGACTAAAATGTAAAAATGTAAAATGTAACTCCTACCAGGCTCCATCCCTCCCTTGGACTGTCTGTACTCCCTCTCAACCCCTGAAACAGCAGTCAGTTACATCTGGGAGTCGCTGGGGGAGGTTTAATTTCCTTCATTCTTCTTCGTGGGAAGGATGGAGGTCTATGCATCGATTAAAGAGGGCTGCATCCAAATGGACCCCGTAAAGGTGAGGGCGGTCACCGACTGGCCCCGTCCCGCCTCACTCAAACACGTCCAGCGGTTCCTCAGGTTTGCCATTTTCTACAGGTGTTTTACACAGCACTTTGGTGCAGTGGCAGCGCCTCTCACGGCCATAACCACAAGGCCCAGAACCGTTTTTGCTGGACCCCCGAGGCTGACGGGCATTTGGGGAGTTCAAGGGACGTTTCACCTCTGAACCCATCCTCATTCATCCTGATCCTACCTGTCCCTTTGTGGTAGAGATGGGCGCCTCGGACACCGGAGCAGGAACAGTTCTTTCACAGCGGAACTATGGGGACAAGAAACTGCATCCATGTGCCTTTCTCTCCAAGTGGTTCTTACCAGTGGAATGCAACAACAATGTCGGTAACCCGGAGTTCTTGGCAGTTAAGTGGGTCCTTGAGGGTAGAGACACTGGTTGGAGGGGGCATCTCATTCTTTCATGTTCTGGACGGACCATAAGGACTTGGTCTCCATTCAAGAAGCCACGAGGTTGAACGCCCACCAGGCTAGGTGGGCTGTGTTCTTTAACAGGTTCAACTTCACACTAACCTATCACCAATAATCCAATAATCAGAACGCAGATGCCCTGTCCCACCAACATGATGTCTCTAATGAGGAGAGGGACTCCGGGCTCATCATCCCCAGCTCCTGCATTGTGGCCCCCGTGATATGGAGTATTGAGACCACGGTCCGACAAGCCCAGACCTGAGAACCTGACCCCGGCGGGAGACCCACTAACATACTTTATGTTCCGCGATCAGTCCGTTCTAAAGTACCAAAATGGGGACACTCCTCTAAATTAACTGGGCATCAAGGGGTTAATTAGACACTGGCATTCCTGAGGCAGAAATTCTGGTGGCCCAAAATTATTGAGGATGTGCTCCACCTGTGCCCAAAGCAAGTCCTCATGACAGCGACCGGCTGGGTTGATCCAACCTCTGCCCATCCCCAACCGGCGTTTGTCCCACCTGTCTGTAGACTTTATCACAGGGCTACCCCCATCCCAAGGGCTTATCACTATCCTGGTGGTCGTCGATCGGTTTTCGAAGGAAGCCCATTTCATTGTCTTACCCAAGTTGCCCTCATCGAAGGAAACCACTGATCTCATGATTACTCGTGTCTTTCGACTACACAGACTTCGCCAGGACATCATCTCGGATCGTGGGCCCCAGTTCGTCACACGATATTGGAGAGCCTTCTGCTCCCTATTTGGTGCGTTGTTGAGTCTCTCCTTGGGGTTCCACCCACAGTCGAATGGGCAAACGGAGTGGGCCAACCAGGAGCTGGAGAAGTTCCTCCGCTGTTTCGTGTCCACCCAAGCCAGCAATTGGAGCAAGTTCCTCAATCGGGGCAGAGTACGCTCACAACACACTGCCGAACTCGTCCACTGGACTGTCGCTGTTCGAGTGTCAGTCCGGGTTCGCCCCGTTTCTTGAGTCTGAAGCGGGGGTGCCATCAGCCGAGGCGTTCATTAGACGATGTCGCCGCACCTGGAGCAGAGCGCGATCCTCCTCGCTCTGCTCATCTGACCGACACCAACACCAGGCAAGCCGGCATCAAAGGCCTATTCGGCTCCTCCGACCGGATCATGGCTGGGAGACTAGTCAGGATTGAAGGAAAGATGAACAGGAGAAAAGTACAGAGAGATCCTTGATGAAAACCTTCTCCGGAGCGCTCAGGACCTCAGACTGTGGCGAGCGTTACACTTCCAACAGGACAACAACCCTATGCACACAGCCAAGACAATGCAGGAGTCCCTGGGTTGGTGTCCTGCTAGAGGGACAACTTCTGATGAAACTGGAGGGCGCGTAATTCAAATAAATTCTAATAGTTATTATGGATTTTAAACATTTAGATACATATAAGTGTCTTATATTGGCTGATAGCTTAAATTATTGTTAATCTAACTACACTGCCCTATAGCGAAAACATGCCATGCGATTGTTTCAGGACGGCGCCCCACATCAAAATATTTTTCCACCGGCACAGGTTTCATACATTCACACATTAAGATTAAATATTCACTTACTTTTTGAAAATCTTCCTACTGATTTGTCATCCAAAGGGTCCCAGCTATAACATGTAGTTTAGTTTTGTTAGATAAAATCCTTTTTTATATCCCAAAAAGTTTGTTTAGTTGGCACCATCGATTTGAGTAATCCACTCGTTCAACTTGCAGAGAAAGGAACCCGAATATCTACCCCTAAACTTTGTTTCAACAAGTCAAAATATGTTTCTATTTACTCCTCAGACACCCTAAAATGTAATCACACTATAATATTTATTTCGGAAAGAAGTATGTTCAATAGGAAACCGATTTTAGCAGGTGCGCAGCTTCGTCATGGCGCGCCAAAACACGGATTTCCAAGACTGTGTCCTCATACAAAAACTGTTATTTCTTATTCGTTTTTGAAGTAGCCTGAAACCTTGAACATAGACTGGTGAAACGCTGTGGAAGCTATTTTACGATATGACATTTCTCTTGCATTCCTAAGAGGATGGTCTCTCTCAAAATAAATTCTGGTTGGTTTTTCTTTGGATATTCTCCTACCATATCTATTGTGTTATGTTCTCCTACATTATTTTTACATTTCTACAAACTTAAAAGTGTTTTCTTTCCATTGGTACCAATTATGTGCATTCATTTACATTACATTTAAGTCATTTAGCAGACGCTCTTATCCAGAGCAACTTACAAATTGGAAAGTTCATACATATTCATCCTGGTCCCCCCGTGGGAATTGAACGCTGGTCCCCCCGTGGGAAATGAACCCACAACCCTGGCGTTGCAAGCGCCTTGCTCTACCAACTGAGCCACACGGGACCATTCCCTGGCTTCAGGGCCTGAGCTACAGGCAGTATACTTTGGGCACGTCATTTAGGCGGAAATTGAGAAAAAAGGGGGCTAGCCCTAAGAAGTTTTAAGTGGCCCAGCCAGAGCCCAGACTTGAACCCTATCTAACATCTCTGGAGAGACGTGAAAATAGCTGTGCAGCGACGCTCCCCATCCAACCTTACAGAGCTTGAGAGGATATGCATAGAAGAATGGGAGAAACTCCCCAAATACAGGTGTGCCAAGATTGTAGTGTCATACCCAAGAAGACTCAAGGCTATGATCGCTGCCAAAGTTGCTTCAACAAAGTACTGAGTAAAGGGTCTGAATACTTATGCAAATGTGATATTTCAGTTTTCTTTTTTTGCAATTAAAAAAACAAAACTGTTTTTGCTAAGTCATTATGGGGTGTTGGGTGTAGATTGATAAGGGGAAAAAAGTTGAAACTATTTTAGAATAAGGCTGTAACGTAATAAAATGTGGAAAAAGTCAAGGGGTCTGAATACTTTCCGAATGCACTATACAACACACAGGTATAGTTCCTCCAAGACTAATATTTGCCATCAAGCCAAAGTCATTCTCTTACTCTCCTCCATCATCATCAAAACATTTCTCCAATTTGCTCCCAATGAGAAGCACTGAGGCTAGTTAGGCTAGTTAGATAGCTATAACGTTAGACTAGAGAACATTTTAGGTATAGCAAACAGAGCTAACTAGCTAAACTTGGCTAGCTTGGCTTGTAGTGGTACTAGCAGACCCGTTACTGCCAAATCTATCACCGAATTGTACTGTACTGAACAACATTGCCTTGTGTAAAAAGAGAGCTTATATTGCGAGCTATCTACCAACAGCGAAAGAATTTACTAATTTGTAATTTACTCTTTTGAGTCCTGGTCCAGCTGGTCTAGGCTGTCGCCGCTGCTTGCTGGTGTCACAATTATTTTTCTCGCTGTCTCAACTCCTATTCAGTGTATTCCAGCTCAAATAAATAGGGCTGTATGTTCCTATGTAAAAGAGCATCTACTACAAACATGCCATGTTCAGCAGGTAATCATCATCCAGCTCTTCATCCAGCGGCAGGTACCCTAGTGGTTAGAGCATTGGGGCAGTAACCGAATACTGCAGTAACCGAATACTGCCCCAATGCTCTAACCACTAGGGTACCTGCCGCTGGATGAAGAGCTGGATGATGATTACCTGCTGAACATGGCATGTTTGTAGTAGATGCTCTTTTACATAGGAACATACAGCCCTATTCAATCCAGGTTTCTGGATTGAATCCCTGAGCTGACAAGGTAAAAAGCTGTCGTTCTTCCCCTGTTAAAGGCAGTTAACCCACTGTTTCCTGGCAGGCTGTCATTGTAAATAAGAATTTGTTCTTAACTGACTTGCCTAGTTAAATATAGGTTACATTCTTGGAAAGTGGAATCATCCGAAGAAGCCATTGTAGCTAATCATTTAGCAATCTCGGATAGTGCACGGTAACATAGCTCCTGTCAACTTGTAAACTAGTACTGCCCCAGGTATTGAAAGGCTTGCCTTCGAGGGTGGAAACAAGGAACTATGGCTCCCGTCAGGCTGTAGTTATCACGCCTGCTCCCACTCCCCATCTCTGGCGCCAGGCTACCCTTCTTTACACGCACCTGTCACCATCATTACGCGCAGCAGCGCTTATTGGACACAACTGGACTCCTTCACGTTGTTGATTACCCTCTGTATATCTGTCTGTTCCTCAGTGGTGTTCCCTGTGTCTGAATAAATTGTTGTTATGTGTTCCTGACCAGACGTTGTTCCTGTTCCGTTTCATGTCCGTCAGCTATTAAACGTTCACATCCTGTACCTGCTTCTCATCTCCTGCGTCAATCCTTACAGTAGTCTCTACAAAGCCAGGGAAAACAAGTCAACCTGGATATCCTGCAATGTCTTGGCAGATAGGAACGTTGTTGAGACAAGTCCAATGGCTCTACTGAACAAGGACAACCATATCTACTCGCTGCTAGCGTGATCACGCAATCGGCAAAACAAATGCCACAGTAATTGCTACAAAACATGACTCTATTCATTTTTAGACCAGACAGCAGGCTCAATCAACCAATGACGTCATGCTACAACCCTTGTCCCACATGATGTTGAGCGCCTGAACACATACATAAAACCCTAGCTCATATTTGGGAGTTGATTATCTTATTCCACATAGACTTGGGTCCCAGAAACCCTAATCCACCTTCCCTATGATTGACTTTATCTCAATGTTTGACTGTCTAAATGTCAAGAAGATAAGATTTTACCATGGCTCTAGCCTAGTCTATTTGGAACTAAATCAGCATGTTATGTTTGCCAAAAACACAAGGGACATTCATCCAAAGCTGTTTTGTATACAGCTCTTAATTTGAGCCAGTTTGCTACAGTTGGAAAATAGTCCTGCAGCAACAGGAAATTTGCATTTTTATGTGGATTATAATTAATGGAAATGTTTTCATTAGGGCAAATTAAGTAAAACATTTTGAAGTGGAAATTACAAACGTTAGAATACTTTTTAAACCTCGAATACACTACAAGTTAGCATTTCCTGCTGTGCAGTAAACCTCTCATCAACAATGGAGTGATACAATTAAGGCCATACATCTCTAAATAAAGTAGCCTACTGTTTGGTTTTTAATGGTGGCTGATGACAAAATATCTTTCATAACTACTTTAAATGTTTCGAGAAATTCAGTAACACTTTTGGAGACCCAATCCTTTATCAAACGTGACATGTCATCCCTTTCTTCAATTTGGTGTAATTACCAAACCTTACTGGCTTCATTTCATCAGAATGCATGGACAAATTTGATTTAATCTAATTTCAAAGCTGAGTGAAATAAAAAGCTCTGTGAAATTCAGGAAAAAGAGTGTTGAGACAGTGGTGTTATAGAGAAAGAAAGGCATAAGCAATATTAATTAAAATAATCCATCAAATGTAGCAAACATGACAGTGCCTAACCATCCCTCTCTTTTTATGAGCTTCCATCCATAAGTTCCTGTGAGTGATAACTGTGTTAGTCATAGAATTTAAATGATCGACTCTCCTCTCCTCTCCCTGTCCTATTTCTATTTATCTTTGCAAAGTCACATCATTCCTTTGCAGCTGAGACAATACAATGCATAATGATTTTCATTGTGAGTTGTTTAAAAGCTAAACTTGTCACGTGTGGCTTAGTCTGAGGCCTCAATTGGATGAGACTGAACACCAAAACATCTGCAGCTTTCTTTGGCCCGCTCAGCCTGTCAATTGAATGTAAACTAGACGTGTTATGATTGCAAAACAGAACTCTGCTTTTTAAAATGTCTGTCTCCTTAACAAAGCCAAAATAATAACATGGCATTTAGTATTTAATTAGGATCCCCATTAGCTGCTGCCAAAGCTACTCTTCCCGCTACTCTTCCTGTGGTCCGAACAGTAACAATACATCACAACAAAACAATAGTCATAAATAGAACAATTCACACAAGACAGTGTGCACTATAAAAATGTACATTATAAAATCTACAATATTACAACAATGCAATATTACAATGTGTGGGTGTGTGTAAAGTGTATGTGTTAGAGTGTATGCGTGTGTTAGAGATTATGCGTGTGTGTACAGTATGTGTCTCTTCACAGTCTGTGTTGTGCCGTGAGGAGTTGTTTGCTGTTTTTTATCTGTTTGAGCAGACAGTTTGGTGCTTTAAACACGTCAATACCTCTCACAAAGACAAGTAGTGATGCATTCAATCTCTCCTATACTTTGAGCCAGGAGAGATTGACATGCATGTTTTTGATATAACCCCCCCGTGTACATTTAAGGGCCAGCCGGGCTGCTCTGTTCTAGGCCAATTGTAATTTGCCTATGTCTTTCTTTGCCGCACTTGACCATATAACTGAGCAGCAGTCCAGGTGGGATAAAACTAGGGCCTGTAGTACTTGTTTGGTTGATCGTGATGTCAAGAAAGCAGAGCATCGCTTGATCATGAACAGACCTCTCCCCGTCTTAGCAACCATTGCATCAATATGTTTTGACCATGTTAATTTAGGGTTACAACAAGCAGTTTAGTTTCCTCAACTTTCTCAATTGCCACAGGTAAGAGGTAATGGCGGCCGATGAATGGCACAACAACGGGGCTCAGGAACTTGTCACAGTATCTCTGTGCATTCAAATTGTCATTGATAAAATGCAATTGTGTTCGACATAGTATGGGCAGGCATAACCTACAACCACACTGCCACCATGGGGCACTCTGTTCACAACATTGACATCAGCAAACCGCACGCCCACACAATGCCATACACGGTTGTGAGGCTGGTTGGATGTACTGTGACATTCTCTAAAACGATGTAGGAGGCGGTTTATGGTAGATAAATTAACATTCAATCAGCTGGCAACAGCTTTGGTTGACATTCCTGCAGTCAGCATGCCAATTGCATGCTCCCTCAAAACTTGAAACATGTGGCATTGTGTTGTGTGACAAAACTGCTTTTTTACCTCTGTAATGATCATGCTGTTTATTCAGGGGTGAAAATAGGTTTAATTTCTTACCGGTACGGGACACACAAGTGCGCACACAAACACAATTGTTTTAATACTACAAAAATGACAGCGTAGCCTACTCTGCTGACACTGACAAACAGATCAATAAAATCATGTTGTCTGATCCATATAATCGGCCTACGAAAAGGAGAGACACAAGTAGTATCTAACCTGGAGGAGGAAAACAAAACAAACAAAAGTGGCACTGACACAATTATAAATAAAGTGAATATGCACACTCACCGCTGTGATCTGCTGGTGCCAATAGGCCTCTGTTTGCTCAATTAAGTTTTAATAACGAAAAGACAGATTGGAGTTTTTTCTGTCACGCGGAGCCATAACGGGTGAACAACCCAAGAGCAGACTCAGACGAGGAGACTGGGATGAGGTAAGCAAGGTATTTATTGAAACACGGGGGGAAGATTGAGTGCAGGACAGGGGAAGCTCGGGCGGGTTGCCTGGAAACCAGGTGCAGGGGCTGAGGCTGGAGTGAGAGGTGTTGGGACAGGGTAAGCAGGTTTGGAGGGGAATCCAAGGGAGCGTAGAGTGGGGAATCCAGGATAGAGTAGCAGGACTGACGAGAAGTCGGACTGGAGACAGGGACCAGAGTCAGAGCGGGCAGAACTGTAGCGGAGAGGAAAACAGCGTCAGGCAAGGGAAAACAGGCACAACAGGACAACAGGAACAAATGGCTAGAAACATGGACTGACTGAGCAGAGATTACGATCTGGCAGTGTGGAAATGGCAGGACTGAGTATTTGTAAAGGCCTTGATTATGGAACAGGTTGCAGCTGGTGGGAATCTGCTCTGACTCCAGCATACCTGTCTCTGCCCACACAATCACACACACGCACACGCACACGCACACGCAAAGAAAGAGAGGGAGAGATCACTGGGGGAAGGGCGGCAGGTCAAGGAGACACAGGATGAGCACTAGACGGCGTGGCAGGAGCAGATGTGACACTTTTCTTTACAACAATATCCATTGCTTTCCAAACACTTTTTCCAAGATTGTACTTTTAATATTACAATATGCCTGGAATGGGTCGCTCTGCTTTTCACTGACAGTCGCAACAAAACAATCATATATTTGGTATTTTCAGCTCGCTCCACAAATTGCGGGAAGTTCTGACTGTAGGCTATGCGATTTAAAACAATCCAGCTTTTTTTTAATAAAGCGAATGATGCTCTGTGGCCAAATCATGCTTTCTGGTGTAGTAGCCTATTTTGAGTGATGTTTATTCACTTCTGTATAGACAGAAGTAAGCTAATAAGGCTATATAACAAATAAGGCTATATAACAATCACTTAACAAAGGCGGTCTTGTTGGCTACCCGCGCAAATTTGTTCACTTACAAAATAATTTCAGCATCCAAACCACCCGCAATTTGATGAATGGAAATAGAGAAAATAAAACACCAATGTTTAGTGTAATGAAATTCTGCGATTGTCATCAGGCCTACACTTGCAGCCTGAATTGATGCATCCACTGTTGTCCACACGCACCTCGGTCTCTGCCACCAATCTCTGCTTTGTCCATGAGCATCTCAGCCACTTATCTCTGCCTTAACAACATGTAAGTGTTCACATCAAACCACAAGGCAATTTGGAGCATATACCACCAGGTTTCCAGTCAATTCGCACATTTTTCTGGTAGTTGACATGCAGTAATGTTAAATAATAGTGTAATAACCTTTTGATTTGGGCATGTTGTATTAGTTGTGATAGGCTCACATGTTACTGGACCATACCGCTTTACTTTCACCCCTGGATATGCCACACTTGTCAGGTGGATGGATTATCTTGGCGAAGGAGAAATGCTCACTAACAGGAATGTAAACAAATTTGTGCACAACACTTGAGAGAAATAAGCTTTTTGTGCGGGTGGAACATTTCTGGGATCTTTTACTTCAGCTCATGAAACATGGGACCCAAACTTTACATGTTGTGTTTACAGTGTAAATACAGTGTACAGCGTATTTAGTACTAGCTTATTACTAGCCACCGGTGGTGATTTTAGCGTGTAAATATTGGTGGGGCAAACTCAGCCAATGTGTATAGATGCATGCCAGCAAAGCCACTACACAACATTTTATTATTTCATTATGCCTATGTGGTCCAAAATGGAAGGAAAATACAATCATGAGGATCCACTTTTATAGACAATATACCGGACGCCCCTCGCAATATTAGCTGGAATTACATGGGTCTATTACTGAACTTTTTGTTGAAAAAAACTATTTGAATGGGAAGAGACTATCACTGGCAAACATGGTTACAAACCCAACAACGTCATATAGTATCCCCTCCTCGTGAAGAAAAGCACGAGTAAATTATAATACACAAATTAAGCAAAACAAGGATATCATTCCAACATTGCCTTCCATGACGAATAAGATACGAGTAAGATAGACCTACTGTATATAAGCAATATAACAATTGAGATGTACAAACTATCACATAAGGGAACGATGAGCGGATAAGAGACAAACCATAATTTAAGACATTAATGAGCGAGTAGTCGATATAACTATATCTTCAGCCAGACAGGAGCAGCCAAAGCCTTCCGCCAGACAGGATCAGCCAGAGCCTTCCGCCAGACAGGATCAGCCAGAGCCTTCCGCCAGACAGGATCAGCCAGAGCTGTCAGCCAGCCATGAGCAGCTTGAGCCGCCAGCCAGCCATGAGCAGCCAGAGCCGCCAGCCAGCCATGAGCTGCCAGAGCCGCCAGCCAGCCAGGAGCAGCCAGAGCCGCCAGCCAGTCATGAGCTGCCCTCCAGTCATGAGCTGCCCTGCAGTCATGAGCTGCCCTCCAGTCATGAGCTGCCCTCCAGTCCGGAGCTGCCAGTAGTCCAGAGTTGCCTCTCTGTCCTGAGCTACCTCTTTGTCATGAGCTATCTCTCTGTCCTGAGCTACCTCTCTGTCCTGAGCTACCTTTATGTCCTGAGTTATCAAGGGGGGACTGGTGTGAAGGTTCCTAGACCAGGGTTGGGGGCGAGGATCGCCACTCGGAGGACGCTAAGGAGGGGGACAAAGACAATGGTGGAATGGTGTCCTCGTCCTGCGCCGGAGCCGCCACCGCAGACAGATGCCCACCCAGACCCTCCCCTTGAGTTTTAGGTGTGCGCCCGGAGTTCGCACCTTGAGGGGGGGGTTCTGTCACGTTCCTGACCTGTTTTCTGTTATTTTTGTATGTGTTTAGTTGGTCAGGGCGTGAGTTGGGGTGGACATTCTATGTTTTGTGTTTCTATGTTTAGGTCATTGGTAATTAGCCTTATATGGTTCTCAATCAGGGACAGGTGTTTGACGTTTCCTCTGATTGAGAACCATATAAAGGTAGGCTGTTCACACTGTTTGTTTGTGGGTGATTGTCTTCCGTGTTTGTGTCTGTGCACCACACGGGACTGTTTCATTTGTTCGTTCGTTTGTGTAGTCTGTACCTGGTCATGCGTTCTTCGTGTATATGTAAGTTCTTGTTCAGGTCAGTCTACGTCGTTTGTTATTTTGTAGTTTGTTTGAGTCTTTTCGTCTTTACTTTAATAAACTTCATTATGTCCACATTCCACGCTGCGCTTTGGTCCAATCCATACTCCTCCTCTTCGGACGAAGAGGAGGAGAACGACCGTTACACAGGGATTTTTTACTTGGATTAAATGTCAGGAATTGTGAAAAACTGAGTTTAAATGTATTTGGCTAAGGTGTATGTAAACTGCAGACTTCAACTGTAGGTGTTCCTTTTGTACAGGTGGGAAAGGGCAGTGTGGAGTGCGATTGAGATTGCATCATCTGTGGATCTGTTTGGGCAGTATGCAAATTGGAGTGTGTCTAGGGTTTCCTGGATGATGGTATTGATGTGAGACATGCCCAGCCTTTCAAAGCACTTCATGGCTACCGATGTGAGTTCTACAAGGCTGTAGTCATTTAGGCAGGTTAACTTCAATTTCTTGGACACAGGGACTTTCGTCTGAGGGCATAGCTGGATTTCTCATAAACTCCGGATTAGGTTTCCGCTTCTTGAAAGCGGCAGCTCTAGCCTTTAGTTCGGTAAGGATGTTGCCTGCAACCCATGGCTTCTGGTTGGGATATGTACGTACTGTCACCGTGGGGACTTACTGATGAAGCCGGTGAGTGAGGTGGTATACTCCTCAATGCCATTGGATGAATCCTGGAACATATTCTATTCTGTGCTAGCGAAACAGTCCTGTAGTGTAGCATCCGTGTCATCTGACCACTTCTGTATTGAGCGAGTCACTGGTACTTCCGCTTTAGTTTTTGCCTGTAAGCAATAATCAAGAGGATATAATTATGGTTAGATTTGCCAAATGGAGGGCGAGGGAGAGCTTTGTATGCGTCTCTATGCGTGGAGTGAAGGCGGTCTAGTTTTTTCCTCTGGTTGCACACTTGACATGCTGGTAGAAATTAGGTAAAACAGATTTAGGTTTGCCTGCATTTAAGTTCCCGGCCACTAGGAGAAATATATATATAAAAAAATAGATGAACACTCTCTTGGTAGATAGTGTGGTCTGCAGCTTGTCATGAGGTACTCTACCACAGGCGAGCAATACCTCGAGACTTCCTCAATAATAGACATTGTGCACCAGCTATTATTGACAAATATTTTGTCCCCAAATAAGTATATGGCATTAATTGCATCTATAGATCTATAGATATCTAGTCAACGTAGCCAAGGTGATTATCTACATAAAAAAAGAGGTATAGAGCTATAATGCCAGTGAGATTAAATGCATTCAGGTCACAAATCAGGCACGAGAGAGACAGAGGGAGGGCTGTTCAGCCTCACATGACAGTCCCATTAAAGATGAACAGAGAAGAAATGTCTAGGCCTAATGGAAGCTGGCCTGGCCTGGAGAGTTACGTCTCTTAGCACTCATGCTGCTGCTGATGTGATATGTTGGCAAGAGTTTATGTTTTTTTGGCCAGCTCATTGTGTTGCATGGTATTTAGCTGGTGGAAACTCATGTGTCTCTCCTTTTAGTTCCTGGTAGGTGTTGCAAATGCCTGGAGCTTCTATGGACTTGTAGGGAAGGGGGTTTAAAACGTGTCCATTAAAGCATCACACCACATGTATGATGACAACGGTTGGCTTCTTTGTTGAATTGCTGATGCCATTGACCTGTCATGTTATCTCCAACTGTTCTGTCATTTTGGTGAAAAAAACTAATGAATGACAACAAACAACAATGATTAAAACATGAGCAGCTAGGCTAAATGTTAATATAAGGTTCTTGGTTGAATACAAGTATCCTTTAATCCCTTGGGATGTTTTCAACAATGGAACTGGGTGGCTAACTTCCACAGGTACCATTTTCAGCATTGGCTGCTCATCTACGATTGTATGAGGCAAACTTAGCCACCACCATCAGATGAGATGCTGGGACACATAGTTACAGATGGGGAGAGAGAGGCCTGGTACGAGTCAATTAGCAAAGGCATTGTCTTAAATGTCACCATCTGCCTAACATCTGATCTGCTAAACCAATATCAACTTAGAAATGAATCCCCTCTCTCTAAATCAGGTTTCCAGTCCTGAGAGATCTCCAGATCTCAATCACAGATTGTCCTAATTAGGTAATGCTGGGAGAGAACCAGAGTGAGTCATGTGGCATGCGTACAGTAAAGTAGGCTATTGGTACTGAAATGTAGCCAGTCTGAGAAAGATGTCAGTGACCAGTTTGTGTGATGCTACAGTAGTATTGTAGCTGAGTTGATTAAATTAGACGCAATGGGAAAGGAACACTGCGACTACCTAGCTCTCCAACCAAGTTGGATGAGTTGAGGAGCAAACTACATCGAAGAAATTCAGCAGGTCTTGGATGACCAGAAGCAGTTTTTTTAATGAACTTCCACTGTCCTCCAAGAGTTGCTGAATTTCAAATGTAATTCGATGAGCATTTCTTTTGTGGTTTACTGGAAAAGTTTATTATGGTAAAATTTGACAATTGTTAATACATCATAGTATGACATGTACTGTAGCCTGTAGTGTCCACATTTAGTTGTACAACTCCAAAAGACATCAAAAACAGCGATATTGGTTGGATGCTTGTGTTTCAACAATATTAATTCGGCATGTGTCCTATATATTTTTGGTACAAAGAAAATCACAACATAAAAAGCAAAGTAGTACATCATGAACATCAGCTATGCTCCCAAATCACTGCCACAAAGCACAGTTTCAACCACAGTATATACCATTATTTAGTCAATCAATTTTACAGAGAAAAGTTTGATGTCAAATCAGAATGATGTACCCAAATACCCAACACATCATCATCCACAAACACTTTCAAAGTCGAAGCGCAGATCAGTTGTAATTGATCCTTTGGATCCCGTCTCAACTTCTTTAATGATAAAGTTGTTTTGGAGTGATTGCTTCTGTTCACTTAGCTACTAAGTGTGATATGAGTTCAGAGAGTGAAAAGCATTATCATCCAATGTTGTCAGAGAGAGAACAGAACAATTAGCAAACACATGGCTGAATGAAATATTTACTTCAGATGCTTTCTATAGTTTTGGTTCATTTCAAGGATGTTAGGTAATTCTTCATGTAAATGCTTTCTCTCTGTAAAGTATAAGCTGTACTTTGAACATGGAGAGTTAAAATGTCTGTTTTTCTAAGCCAATCTCCTTCTCTGGTGGTATGCTCATTCACCTTGTAGGCTTTTTGTGCAGAATTGATGTAAGTAAGACATATGTGTATATATATCGCTGCGCCCATAAACATGTCTAATATGACCATTATTGATTTGTGATGGATTATGTCAATGTTGTCAGATGTTGCTGAAATTGGCTGTAAATCTTAGAGCATCAAACATCATCTCCATCCATTTCTTCATTCATCATCATGTGCAGAGATTCACACATACAGTCCTTGTATCAAATCATGTCTTCATGGAGTTCCTCTTGGATACAATTCCAAAAAATGGACGGATCACATAATAAATGATTGGCGAAATAAACAAACAACTTCTAATTGGAATAGTAAACTTTCTGTGCATCAGAAGGCTTGATAGGGGAATGGAGTAAGTACAGAGTGGCTGCCCAAGTCCCGTAAACTTTCACGAAGCAATGTTTTATTTTGGTCCTGGGCTTTCCTGCCATTAAAAGTATTTGACCATTTTAAAATAAGGTACGAAGAATTACCTAAAGAGATGTTCAATTCCAGTTCCTTGTTCCTGGAAAAGCAAAGTTCAATTTCACTAAAACACTCAAATATACAAAGTACAACATACTGCACTTCAGTAACAGTACAGAGAAACTATAGGAGATATCTCTCAAGAATACACAGAAATATTCAGAGAAATGTGTAATCCCTTCCAATGCAGCATATAGATACAGATGTAACCAGAAAATAAAAATAAATGTATATATTTATAGTTTATTTTGACATTGAACTCAGGATCATTAACTGAAGTTCACCTTCTCTGGAAAAGTTGGCCTTGCACTAAAATAGTAAAAAAAAGAATCCACACAGCTGCACAGTCTCTATCTGGTCTGGCCATCAGAAAGAGCTATGGCCTATAGTTGCGTTGGAAGAAATAAAAGGGCACTTTGTAAAAAACTCGGGCTGCAACATTTGTCCTCATTTTTTGAGAAGAGAGATTACAGTCAGTTATAGCTCATAGTTCATCCTCCTAGCTCCGGCCCCAGAAACAGGTCAGGTAGTGTGTTAGGAGTCACAGTCGCTGTCCTCAGCCCCGTACATGTCAGCCAGTTTCCTGAAGCGGGGCCCCCAGTCACTGAGGTAGTTGTAGTCCTGGTCCCCTTCAGAGGAAGCTGACCCCAGGGAGCTGAGAGACTCAGCCACTGAACCGGTTCCCTCGTAGGCATATGTGGCCAGAGAGTCATAAGGGGGGGCGGTGGGGTTATTGTCGTTATCCTGCACCCGTTGGTTTATGAAGTCCCGGACATCGGCGTTGTCCCGCGATGGAATGGCTGTCCGTCTGAGAGGGGGGTACAGAGTGTCCGAGGGCATGATGTCCCGCCTCTGCTTGCTCTCCTCGATGGCCTCGGGGTTACGCAGAGCCCCGATGTCGAAGGCTTGGGTGTCCTCCTCTCCGCCCCCCTCGTCGTTATAGCTGACCACGTTGTCTCGCACGTCCTCTTTAGAGATGATCAGAGGCTCCTTTTTCTTCTGCTTCTTCAGTGCCGCAAACAGAACTACGATCACTGAGAAACAGTGAGAGAGAGAGAGACAGAGAGAGAGGGAGGAAGGGAGAGAGCGACGGAGATAGAGACAGATAGGGAGAGAGTGACAGAAGTAGACACAGAGAGAGAGACACAGAGAGATGGAGAGAGAGAGCGAGGCAGCGTTAGCAAGAGGTTTGCTGTTCAGGGCTGGTTGATTTCATATTATCTCGCTGCTCATGCTGCAGTGAACACTGCATTAGAACAAGGGCTGCTTCATGCAGCCCAGTACTACAGCGCAGTAACAATTTAGAGACGACTGCATTTGAGATGCTGAAAAATGTTTTAATTTTAACATCGCAATGAGATTGCAACTAGTAACTTAGAAATAACCAGGAAATGGTATCATGTTAAATAAATACCTTTCCAATATATGTAGTTAATGGTGCTGAAGTAATATATTGGGGTAATTGCATGGCATTATTTTTCATTAAAGTAACTCCTGGTGTATCAGGGGTTATTTTTACTGCCTGTCTACTATCCTGTCTACAATCTGAATCCCGTTGGACTTGTTGTGATCCTCCACAAATAACACGTTTACATTACACAGCCAAGAGTGAAATAGGCTGGGGAATTTAGGGCATTCTTAGAGGTGCCTGTGTGTGTGTGCGTACTGATATGTGTACACATTCAGGTGATATACAGAGGGGTCAAATTGAACATCTAAAATATAGCAACTACACTAGAACCTGTGGAATTTCTTATTAAAGAGAGAAATTTTACATACTGTACATTAATGTTAATGACTAAATTGGAGATGGAGATGGCCAGAGCCAGACAGACGAATAAGACGGCTATAGTCAATGAGGACTCAATCAATATACTGTACTCACACAGCCAGCCAGAAAGACAAACAGACAGCTATACTCACTGAGGAGGATAATAACACAAAGCAGGATAGCCACCAGGGCCCCGGTGCTGAGTCCAGCTGAGCTGGTCTGAGCCTCGGCGTTGCACAGCTCCATGTTGCCCTCGCGGTCGCAGGTGCACACGCGCACCGTCAGCGTCCCCGTGCTGCTCTGCATGGGGAAGTCCCCGTCTGTGATCACCACAGGAACCAGGTAGACGCTCTTGTGCAGGCGGCTGTAGCTGGAGCGCCGGGTTAGGATGCCAGCTGTGTTATCTAGAGGGAAACAACATACATTTAACACACATGTTAAAGACCGATGTAACAGCCACATTATAGTGTGTTATATGGCTATGAAGGGTGACTGATAGCACATAGACTGCAGAATTGCCTTCCAGCCTGGTTCATTGGATTCATTGGAATAACCATAAGGTGCCATAATCATGTATGCAATTAGGCATTATAATATATTTACAGTAATGTCAAATTAAATTGTATTTTCACATGCTTCGTAGATCACAGGTGTAGACTAACAGTGAAATGCTTACTTACAGGTCCATTTCCAACAATGCGGAGTGAAAGATAAGATAAAACATTTAATAGAAAATATAAATAGTATAAAAAATATAAATAATCAGGTGTTGACTGTGTATGATGGAGACCCAAACATAATATCAGGTGTTGACTGTGTGTGATAGAGACCTAAGCATAATATCAGGTGTTGACTGTGTATGATAGACACCCAAACATAATATCAGGTGTTGACTGTGTATGATAGAGACCCAAACATAATATCAGGTGTTGACTGTGTATGATAGACACCCAAACATAATATCAGGTGTTGACTGTGTATGATAGACACCCAAACATAATATCAGGTGTTGACTGTGTATGATAGAGACCCAAACATAATATCAGGTGTTGACTGTGTATGATAGAGACCCAAACATAATATCAGGTGTTGACTGTGTGTGATAGAGACCTAAGCATAATATCAGGTGTTGACTGTGTATGATAGACACCCAAACATAATATCAGGTGTTGACTGTGTATGATAGAGACCCAAACATAATATCAGGTGTTGACTGTGTATGATAGACACCCAAACATAATATCAGGTGTTGACTGTGTATGATAGAGACCCAAACATAATATCAGGTGTTGACTGTGTATGATAGAGACCCAAACATAATATCAGGTGTTGACTGTGTATGATAGAGACCCAAACATAATATCAGGTGTTGACTGTGTATGATAGACACCAAAACATAATATCAGGTGTTGACTGTGTATGATAGACACCAAAACATAATATCAGCTGTTGACTGTGTATGATAGACACCCAAACATAATATCAGGTGTTGACTGTGTATGATAGAGACCCAAACATAATATCAGGTGTTGACTGTGTATGATAGACACCAAAACATAATATCAGCTGTTGACTGTGTATGATAGACACCCAAACATAATATCAGGTGTTGACTGTGTATGATAGACACCCAAACATAATATCAGCTGTTGACTGTGTATGATAGAGACCTAAGCATAAGATCAGGTGTTGACTGTGTATGATAGACACCCAAACATAATATCAGGTGTTGACTGTGTATGAGAGACACCCAAACATAATATCAGGTGTTGACTGTGTATGATAGAGACCCAAACATAATATCAGGTGTTGACTGTGTATGATAGAGACCCAAACATAATATCAGGTGTTGACTGTGTATGATAGAGACCCAAACATAATATCAGGTGTTAACTGTGTATGATAGAGACCTAAGCATAATATCAGGTGTTGACTGTGTATGATAGACACCCAAACATAATATCAGGTGTTGACTGTGTATGATAGACACCCAAACATAATATCAGGCGTTGAATGTGTATGATAGAGACCCAAACATAATATCAGGTGTTGACTGTGTATGATAGAGACCCAAACATAATATCAGGTGTTGACTGTGTATGATAGACACCCAAACATAATATCAGCTGTTGACTGTGTATGATAGACACCCAAACATAATATCAGGTGTTGACTGTGTATGATAGACACCCAAACATAATATCAGGTGTTGACTGTGTATGATAGAGACCCAAACATAATATCAGGTGTTGACTGTGTATGATAGACACCCAAACATAATATCAGGTTTTGACTGTGTATGATAGACACCCAAACATAATATCAGGTGTTGACTGTGTATGATAGAGACCCAAACATAATATCAGGTGTTGACTGTGTATGATAGACACCCAAACATAATATCAGGTGTTGACTGTGTATGATAGAGACCCAAACATAATATCAGGTGTTAACTGTGTATGATAGAGAACCAAACATAATATCAGGTGTTGACTGTGTATGATAGAGACCCAAACATAATATCAGGTGTTGACTGTGTATGATAGAGACCTAAGCATAATATCAGGTGTTGACTGTGTATGATAGACACCCAAACATAATATCAGGTGTTGACTTTGTATGATAGACACCCAAACATAATATCAGGTGTTGACTGTGTATGATAGACACCCAAACATAATATCAGGTGTTGACTGTGTATGATAGAGACCCAAACATAATATCTTGTGTTGACTGTGTATGATAGAGACCCAAACATAATATCAGGTGTTGACTGTGTATGATAGACACCCAAACATTATATCAGGTGTTGACTGTGTATGATAGAGACCCAAACATAATATCAGGTGTTGACTGTGTATGATAGAGACCCAAACATAATATCAGGTGTTGACTGTGTATGATAGAGACCCAAACATAATATCAGGTGTTAACTGTGTATGATAGACACCCAAAGAGATCCTACAGTACAGTACTCACCTCCATTGTCTCTGACTGTGAAGTTGCCTCTGACTGCTAACTCCGTAGCCAGACTGAAGAAGAACTTGTGTCCACCTGCAGGGTCATCTGCATCCACCGCACTCACCGTCTGGATCTTCTGTTTACAGGATAAACAAAAACGGATTCATATTTAAAAAAGAATATGTGTGCTGTCAGATAGCAATTCATATAGTAAGGTATTCTTTGGTTTTCCAGGCTTGCGATATTGACGAAAATTGGTGGCTAAACTTGTGGGCTAGAGACCATGCATATAGACATAATAGACTGATATGTTTATTTAATTAATGACAAAAATAAATAACCATTTTGGAAGATCCATTGTAGATGATTGTATTGACTTCTCTCATGGGACATTGCATGGTAAACAGGAGGGCAGCAAACACAAACACAGAAGAACCAAGGATGGGCCTCTGAATTAATTATGAATAATGACAGAGGGATGAAGGAGGGATAAAAGGAGAAGGAGTAGAGGAATAGACATGTGGTGGGCACCTATTGAAACATGTCCTTGATGTGTGACAGCTACTGTCACCTGCCATGACAGATCATCTCATCAGCTGCCACAGAAAGTAGACCCTGGAGACCAATCACTTCCCCGGAGGAATACAGCACTCATCACAATGCTTTATCCTCATTTGTGGTATTCTTGGGCATATAGCCTATTGTAGAACCTCTGGTTGTCACAATGATATTGAGTAATTATAGCAATGAGAACAATGAATTCATGTCAAACACTATCTATCATGGGACCTAAGTGGAGGATCTGCGTTTCGTACCTGTCCAGCCTTGGTCTTTTCACAAACAAATGTCTCGTAGAAAGAGGCAAATGTTGGTGCGTTGTCGTTGACATCTAGAAGACGGATATAAACAGGCCCCCGACTGGTCTGCAGAGGTTTGTCTGTAAAGCAAACATACACATAAAAAACTATTATGAATAATAAACAGTAATAAATAATTATATGATATTTGTGCTTTTATGTTTCAAAACAGGGCAGAATATAATAATTGAATTTTTATACTTGTTTGTATTGTGAATTCATGTGCATGATAAAGTTGCCTGAGAAAGACTTACTGAACTCAGTTGCGATAACAGAAATGTTGTGCCAGGCAGCTTCTTCTCGGTCGAGAGGTCTTGTGATGAATATGGACCCATTCCCAGAATGCACGTTAAAAAGTCGGTCCAGATCTGTGCGACGATCAATGGAGTACCTGTACGATAGATACACAAAATGTAAGACAATGATTGAAAGCATGGAGGTTTGTCAAATATTAGAGAGGGTTTACTACAGGCTTTTAAAACAATACACTTCTATTTTCTACCACTCACCAACATCTCCTACTGTACTTGACACCCCCTTTTCACTCAATAAGTTGAATACTTTTTCAGTCCACTCATTCTCTGCCCTCTCTGTATGATAACAGCAGTTGATTCTGAATACTGCATGCCCGGAGGATCTGCCCTGAACAGACTTATATCACTCTATTTTAATACCTGTACTGATGAGGGAACAGCTCTGAACAGTGGCACCGACCAGACCAGCCCTAACAGTTTCATCATCCAGCAGATTACGCAATGATCCTGTTATTTGTTCAAACTAGATGCCCTTTCAGTGTATTTCCATGAGGAGTGGTAATTAAGGGACTTTGGACATTGAGAAGAACTCACTAAAAAGATTGTGTGTGGAGATGGTGCAGAACACACACCTTGTGCTTTGCTTATTATGGACACGACTTCTTCTAGACTCCCAAATTAATGAGATGACCTATTCAACTCTAATCATTCTACAGTTTCAAAACTACTGTAACATAACCTTTAACATCCATCAAATTACCCATGATACAAATGACTATAACCAAGCTCTCCATTACCTGTGGGTGGTAGGTAGAAATGAGTGGGCGGGCTGGAGGGAAAGCAAAGCAGTGCTCTAACTAACCTGACAGGGCTGTTGTATCCATCCGGGTCCATGGCCCTGACAGACCCTACTGCAGTACCCACAGCTGCATCCTCCTTCACCTCCATCACGTAGCTGGCTCTCTCAAACAGAGGAGGCTCATCCACATCCTCTATACCGATCCTGACTGTGGCCATGTCCTTGGTGGGTAGGTACCCCAGGAAACGAGTGTCCAAGATCTGAGTGTTCTGTACCTGGATCTCCAGTGTGTAGGATCGGGTCTTTTCATAGTCCAATGGCTGCAAGGACAGGGATACAGTGACAATAGAACATGGTAGGGGAGTCATATTCTGCACTGATGCAGTACGGTTATGTTTTGAAGTATGTACTTATCATACAATAACAGATACAGTAATAGAGTTTCTGATGGTCTGATGACCTTAGGTCTAACAAAGCAGGCACTATAGTTATGGGTGACTATACAGTAGATGTAATTTACAGGAGTAATGGCTGTTACCTTTCCAACAGTAATGATGCCTTCCTGTGAGTCTTTGTCTGTGATGACATCGAACATGTCCAATCCGTCCCCGCCGACAACGTTGTAGAACATCTCTGCATTCTTCCCAAGGTCTTTATCCACTGCTTTGATTCTGCCAACAGGAGTTCCAGCTTTCATGGATTCTGGAACGCTGAACTGATATATGCCTAGAACACGAACATAAACAGACACACGTGTAAATCAAGAATGTTCTGTATGAACCTGTGATCTACAGAACTTCACATTGGAATATCGGCAACATTCGCCACGATTTCACACCACTCAAAATGCCTCCGTAATTATGTTGGTGAGAAGACGAAAAGTGTGTTAACGAAACAGAACCAGAATGGCCTGGAACCATGAGACAGAATTGCATAAGCTTGTCAGAAACAGAAGAGATTGTTGGTCTTCCTCTGGCATGGAGTGATTTACTGTGCCAGCTCCTCATCCACACATCTATGTTTCTGACACTAACACATTTGCCTTCAGAAAGTATTCACACCCCTTGATTTTTTCCATATTTTGTTGAGTTGAAATTTAAATTGATTTAATTGTCAACGATCTACACAAAATACTCTGTAAAATCAAAGTAAAAAATGATTGGAAGTAAAATATTAATGAATTTTTTTTTTTTTTTTTTTTTTTAAGTATTTAACCCACTGAGTCAATACATGTTAGAATCACCTTTGGCAGCGATTACAATTGTGTATTTTTCTGGGTAAGTCTCTAAGAGCTTTTCGCAAACATGGATTGCATAATATTTGCCCATTATTCTTTTTTAAATTCTTCAAGCTCTGTCAAGTTGGTTGTTGATTATTGCTAGACAGCCATTTTCAGGTCTTGCCATATAGTGCATTCGGAAAGTATTCAGACTTCTTGACTTTTTCCACATTTTGTTACTTTACAGCCTTATTCTAAAATTGATAAAACAATTTTTTCCCTCATCAATCTACACACAATACCACATAACGACAAAGCAAAAACAGGTTTTTAGAAATTTTTGCAAAATTATTAACAAGAAGAAACAGAAATACCTGATTTACATAAGTATTCAGACCCTTTGCCATGAGACTCAAAATTGAGCTCAGGTGCATCCTGTTTCCATTGATCATCCTTGAGATGTTTCTACAACTTGATTGGAGTCCACTTGTGGTAATTTCAATTGATTGGACATTATTTGGAAAGGCACACACCTGTCTTCTTAGAGCTTGCCGTCCAGCCAAACTGAGCAATCGGGGGAGAAGGGCCATGGTCAGGGAAGTGACCAAGAACCCAATGGTCACTCTGACAGAGCTCTAGAGTTCCTCTGTAGAGATGGGAGAATCTTCCAGAAGGACAACCATCTCTACAGCACTCCACCAATCAGGCTTTTATGTTAGAGTGGCCAGAAGGAAGCCACTCCTCAGTAAAAGGCATATGACAGCCAGCTTGGAGTTTTCCAAAATAGGACCTAAAGGACTCTGACCTGGGGAAACAAGATTCTCTGGTCTGATGAAACCAAGATTGAACTCTTTGGCCTGAATGCCAAGCGTCACATCTGGAGGAAACCTGGCACCATCCCTACGGTGAAGCATGGTGGTGGCAGCATCATGCTGTGGGGATGTTTTTCAGCTGCAGGGACTGGGAGTCTAGTCAGGATTGAGGGAAAGGTGAAAGGAGCAAAGTACATAGAGATCCTTGATGAGATGCCTGCTCCAGAGCACTCAGGACCTCAGACTGGGGTGAAGGTTCACCTGTTATAAAGTCACCATTGGCCTCATGGTGAAATCCCTGAGCATTTTCGTTCCTCTCCTTCAACTGAGTTTGGAAGGACGCCTATATCTTTGTAGTGACTGGGTGTATTGATACACCATCTAAAGTGTAAATGTGTGGGGTACAGAGTTTTGGTAGTCATTCAAAAAACATGATAAACACCATTAGTGCATTTTTACTCCAGAACTTAATTCGTTTTTTAAAAATGGAGAAATACTACACCAAACATCTTAGTCAGATGTAAAATTTAGCAACTAAGATCTACTCTGCAAAAGTGTCAAAATGAATGACAGATTTCTTGAGTTATCTTAGATTAATTCTATTTTGAGGAAGCGTATACTGGCTACGGCGTCTCAAAATTGACAAACAGTACTATTGACGCTTTTTTCTCGTTTTTCAAGCAAAGGTCTTTTAAGTGAGTATGCGAGCACACTGGTTCGGTTCGGCTAGCAGAGTTCAGCAAGGCGCCAGCCGAACTGTATGAGTGTATGAGTGCTGACACCACTCATACACACAGCACAATGACACGGTTAAAAAATGATTCTTGTTACCAACATGTCACTCACTGACACTACCACTAAGACTAGGACTACTATGAATGCCATTACTAATTACTACTTCAAAAACCAGTATAATACCAGTCACAGTACTCAGTACTCACTCTGGGAGAAGCGTGGGGGGTTGTCGTTGACGTCTGTTAGGGTGATATTGACCGTGGTGGTCCCGGTTAAGCCGCCCCTCTGGCCCGCCATGTCCTTGGCCTCAATCACTACCTGGTAGTGTTCCCGCTTCTCCCGGTCCATCTCTCCAGGCCCCAGGGCTGTCCGAATTATGCCTGAGGACAAACCAGAGGAACACAATATTAATGTGTCAAATAATATAATGAGATGCATTGTTAATTAGCTAGCTAAGCACGTTTCTCCTTCTCTGGTCCTGTAGGGCTGTAGGGATTGCTCATGGAGCCACCATGTCAAACAGATTTAAGTGATACGGTATAGTTTGAGAATGACCTAATATATGTAGGTGTCCTTGATTTAACTAATGTTTCAGCAAATATTATAGTTATAATTACCAATGGGAGTAATGTAACTAATGTTCATGACTGGTATAAGAGAGAAGCACCTCCTGCAAAGAAATGGTAACCACATCAGAAAATAAAAACAGTTTCACATTGCTAAGACCTCATGGTAGGATTTAACAAGAACCATTTACTACTGTATGTACAGTTGAAGTTGGAAGTTTGCATACACCTTAGCCAAATACATTTAAACTCAGATTTTCACAATTCCTGACATTTAATCCTAGTAAAAATTCCCTATCTTAGGTCAGATAGGTTCACCACTTTATTTTAAGAATGTGAAATGTCAGGATAATAGTAGAGAGAATGATTTATTTCAGTTTTCATTTCTTTCATCACATTCCCAGGGGGTCAGAAGTTTACATACACTCAATTAGTATTTGGTAGCATTGCCTTTAAATTTTTTATCTTGGGTCAACCGTTTCGGGTAGCCTTCCACAAGCTTCCCACAATAAGTTGGGTGAATTTTGGCCCATTCCTCCTGACAGAGCTGGTGTAACTGAGTCAGGTTTGTAGGCCTCCTTGCTCGTACACACTTTTTCAGTTGTGCCTACTCATTTTCTATGGGACTGAGGTCAGGGCTTTGTGATGGCCACTCGAATACCTTGACTTTGTTGTACATAAGCCATTTTGCCAGAACTTTGGAAGTATGCTTGGGGTCATTTAACTTCCTGACTGATGTCTTGAGATGTTTCTTCAATATATCCACATAATTTTCCTCCCTCATGACGCCATCTATTTTGTGAGGTGCACCAGTCCCTCCTGCAGCAAATCACTTCCACAACATGATGCTGCCACCCCCGTGCTTCACAGTTGGGATGGTGTTCTTCGGCTTGCAAGCATCCCCCTTTTCCTCGAAACATAACGATGGCCATTATGGCCAAACAGTTCTATTTTTGTTTCATCAAACCAGAGGACATTTCTCCAAAAAGTACGATCTTTGTCCCCATGTGCAGTTACAAACAGTAGTCTGGCTTTTTTATGGCGGTTTTGGAGCAGTGGCTTCTTCCTTGCTGAGCGGCCTTTCAGGTTATGTCGATATAAGACTCGTTTTACTGTGGATATAGATGCTTTTGTACGTGTTTCCTCCAGCACCTTCACAAGGTCCTTTGCTGTTGTTCTGGGATTGATTTGCACTTTTCGCACCAAACTACATTCATCTCTAGGAGACAGAACGTGTCTCCTTCCTGAGCGATATGACGGCTGCGTGGTCCCATGGTGTTTATACTTGCGTACTATTATTTGTACAGATGAACGAGGTACCTTCAGGCGTTTGGAAATTGGTCCCAAGGATGAACCAGACTTGTGGAGGTCTACAATTGTTTTCTGAGGAGGTCTTGGGTGATTTCTTTAGATTTTCCCATGATGTCAAGGAAAGAGGCACTGAGTTTGAAGGTAGGCATTGAAATACATCCACATGTACACCTCCAATTGACTCACGTTATGTCAATTAGCCTATCAGAAGCTTCTAAAGCCATGACACCATTTTCTGGAATTTTCCAAGCTGTTTAAGGCACAGTCAACTTAGTGTATATAAACTTCTGACCCACTGGAATTGTGATAGATTATTTAACTTATAATTAACTGTGTCTGTAAACAATTGTTGGAAAAATTACTTGTGTCATGCACAAAGTAGATGTCCTAACTGATTTGCCAAAACTATAGTTTGTTAACAAGAACTTTGTGAAGTGGTTGAAAAACGAGTTTTAATGACTCCAACCTAAGTGGATGTAAACTTCTGACTTCAACTGTAACCTAATTATTTTTATGAGACAGTGAAAATGGCAACTGACCCAACATCCATCCTAAACAATACTGTCTGGCCTGGCCTGGCCTGGCCTGGCCTGGCTTGGCTTGGCTTGTTTGAATGGGTTCTATAATCTATGATATGACTGTTTTCAGATTAACCCTTAGAAACATCAATTTTTTCCAAAGTTCGTAGGATTTCATGTCCTCTGGTGTGACGGGGACATCATCGTCCATGTCACATCAGGGATAAACCATATCGCTGTTAAGCCACACAATAATCTGCCAGTTGGAGGCTTTTTTGTTTCCATTTCTCTTTTGTTTAAACACAGAACCAGCAATGGGAGATGTTCCAGAGTGCACATTAGAAATGATTAAATGTTTCAGTCTACTTTGTAAAATGCACAGGGGGCTGAGAGAATAGTAATTGCTCTGTAAGTCTGACTCTGAACATTACATTCCATTACAGTCTCTCTCTTCATTGTAATAATAATTGCTTTGAGGGATTAAACAGCATTGCTGCTGTTTCGGACAGACAGACAGACAGACATCACACCGAAAGACAAAGGCAGGCAGGCAGGCAGGCAGGCAGGCAGGCAGGCAGGCAGACAGACGAACCTGTGTCGGGTTCCACTGAGAAGTACGGGTGCCCCTGGCTGATGCTGTATCGTAGTTTAGCGCTGTTCCCGTACATGCTGTCGTCTGCGTCCGTGGCTGTCACCTGGGTGACTGAAGTACCTGAGAATGGAAGATAAAAAAGGCTTTGTTAATCGCTGAGGATGAATACAAACTCACATCCACATGATCAAAACCATACATGGTATTTTACACTTTAAGTTCCCAATGACCTTGAAACCGTGCTGATCTTTTATCATCAAAGAGAGTTAAATTGATGGGTCATGACGTTGAAATGTCGAAAGTCAAATTAAAGTTAAAGAGCACATACCCATATTGGACCTCTCTGGTACACTGACAGTGTAAAGCTCCTTAGTGAATATTGGCTCGTTGTCGTTGATGTCATGGAGTTTAACAATAAACTCTGTCTCCGGCTCCAGTTTCATGCCTGTGTTCTTGTTGACCACGGTGGCTCGGAGGGTATAGAAGGCCTTATCCTCTCTGTCCAGTCTCTTATTGGCATGGAGGTCACCATTGTTTTCATCAATGGTAAATATGTCTCCAGCCCCGTCCCCACTTAGAATATATTTCAGGGTTCCATCCCCCCTGTCCATATCGGATTGGAGCTGTCATAGAAAATAAAAAAAATAGTTAACATATGTGTCTCCTGTGAGAAATGGGGCCTTCAGAGAGATGACAGCAAGGCAAATACTGGATGTATACTGCACTATACAGTATATACAAAAGTATGTGGACACCCCTTCAAATGAGTGGATTCGGGAATTTCAGCCACACCAGTTGTTAACAGGCGTATAAAATCGAGCACACAGCAATGCAATCTCCATAGACAAACATTGGCAGTAGAATGGCCTTACTGAAGATCTCATTGACTTTCAACATGACACCGTCATAGGATTCCACAAGTCAGTTTGTCAACTTTCTGCCCTGCTAGAGTTGCCCCGGTCAACTGTAAGTGGTTATTGTGAAGTGGAAACTTCTAGGAGCAACAATAGTTCAGCCGCGAAGCAGAACAGAACGGGACCGCCGAGTGCTGAAGCGCGTAACGCATAAAAATGGTCTGTCCTTGGTTACAACACTCACTATCGAGTTTCAAACTCCCTCTGGAAGCAACGTCAGCACGAGAACTGTTCGTTGGGAGCTTAATGAAATGGGTTTCCATGCCCGAGCAACCGTACACCACCCTAAGATCACCATGCGCAATGCCAACCGCCGGCTGGAATGGTGTAAAGCTCGCAGCCATTGGACTCTGGAGCAATGGAAACGCATTCTCTGGAATGATGAATCACGCTTAACCATCTCACAGTCGGATGGACGAATGTGGGTTTGGCGGATGCCAGGAGAACGCTACCTCCCCGAATGCATAGTGCCAACTGTAAAGTTTGGTGGAGGAGGACTAATGGTTGGGGGCTGTTTTTCCTTGTTTGGGCTAGGCCCCTTAGTTCCAGTGAAGGGAAAAATTAACCTGTTGAGGATGGGGGCGCTGTTGTGACTATTTATGCTAATCGTGTAATTTTTGAAACGGCTTCCCACAAAATCCTTGATCGTACAATATGCATTTATTATTATTATTGGATAGAAAACAGTCTATAGTTTCTATAGGAGTTGAAATTTTGTCTCTAAGTGGAACAGAGCCCATTCTACAGCAATTTCCCTGACATGGAGTCAGATTTCAGAAATTTTGGCCACTGTTCTGGAGTCAGTTAAAAGGGCACTGTTATTGCTATGACTATACGGACACTGCTTACGTCTTCCCCTGGATGCCTTTACGTGATGACGATTTGAATGGGGTCGATTGCGCGTTCACAGGCACTATAAATTAAAAAACCCTGTAGCTAGCAAGTCTTTTCTTGGTGCGTAACGCGCGTGGAGGACACCGACCCGCTCCTGTTCCAAGCATTAGTGTTGGGAGTAATCTTTCTCCGGTCATGTTAAGACTCGTTATAGGAGTTAAAAACATCATAAGGTAGTTAATTTAAAGCGTTTTATAGCAATTTATATCCGTTTAGTGCGATTTTGGGACATTTATTTCTGAAACGCTCTGAATTGCTGGGCACGCTTCCAGTTCATCCCGAACGCAGTTGGCATTTCCACATGGCAAGAGGACAGCTTTCCACCAAAAGACGATTGGACCCAAGAAAGGATCCTTTGCCCAAGATACTGATGGAAGAACAGCTCAAAGTAGGACATTTTTATTATGATAAATCGTGTTTCTGTCGAAAAATATTAGTGGCTTAGGACGCCATGTTTTTTGACGTAGCTTCGCTTGGCGCAAACTGTATTGAAAAGTAAGGATAATTTAAAAAATGTAATTCCGCGATTGTATTAAGAATTAAATTGTCTATCAATCCCTGTCCACCCTATATTTTTTAGTCACGTTTATGAGTATTTATGTATAAGAGTAGATCACTGTCTAAGTGGCGCACGGACATTTTCTCACCAGCTGGTCTACATTTCACATTGTCTAACCATGATTTTGGTGGCTAAATATAAACATTTTCGATCAAACTCTATATGGATTGTGTAATATGATGTTACAGGAGTGTCATCTGAAGAATTCTGAGAAGGTTAGTGAAAAAATTAATATATTTTGGCGATGTTGACTTTTATCGCTCACTTTGGCTAGAATCAATGCTGGGCTGCTATGTGCTATGTGCTATGCTAATATAACGATTTATTGTGTTTTCGCTGTAAGACACTTAGAAAATCTGAAATATTGTCTGTATTCACAGGATCTGTGTCTTTCGATTCGTGTATGCTGTGTATTTTTACGAAATGTTTGATGATTAGTAAGTAGGTAAACACGTTGCTCAATGTAGTTCTTCTAGTCCATTTGTGACGGTGGGTGCAATTGTAACCTATGCCATCTACCTGAAATATGCACTTTTTTCTAACAAAACCTATCCCATACCATAAATATGTTATCAGACTGTCATCTGATGAGTTTTTTTCTTGGTTAGGGGCTATAAATATCTTAGTTTAGCCGAATTGGTGATAGCTACTGGTGTTGGTGGACAAATAAAAGATGGTGGATTATGCTAATGTGTTTTTAGGTAATAGATGTACATCTTTACATATTGTGTCTTCCCTGTAAAACATTTTAAAAATCGGACATGTTGGCTGGATTCACAAGATCTGTGTCTTTCATTAGCTGTATTGGACTTTAATGTGTGAAAGTTAAATATTTAAAAAAAATATTTTTTTTGAATTTCGCGGCACTGGTTTTTCAGTGGGGGTGGGGGGGGAGTGCCGCTAGCGGCACTCTCATCCTAGACAGGTTAATGCTACAGCATACAATGACATTCTAGACGATTCTGTGCCTCCAACTTCGTGGCAACAGTTTGAGGAAAGCCTTTTCCTGTTTCAGAATGACAATGCCCCCCTGCACAAAGTGAGATCCATACAGAAATGTTTTGTCGAGATCGGTGTGGAAGAACTTGACTAGCATGCAGAGAGCCCTGACCTCAACCCCATCTAACACCTTTGGGTTGAATTGAAATGCCGTCTGCAGGTCAGGCCTAGTCTCTCAACTTCAGTGTCCAACCTCACTAATGCTCTTGTGGCTGAATGGAAGCAAGTCCCTGCAGCAATGTTCCAACATCTAGTGGAAAGCCTTCCCAGAAGAGTGGGGGAAGTTATAGCAGCAAAGGGGGGACAAATTCCATATTAATGCCCATGATTTTGGAATTAGATGTTCAACAAGCAGGTGTCCATATACTTTTGGTCATGTAGTGTATCTACGATACAATAACTGCGTTAAATAGTCCATTTAGGGATTGGACTAGTATTCCAATGGGGAAATTCCTTATGGGCAATTCCTCAGTTATGCAATTGTACTGAGACCCATTGAATTCAAAGTTTAACAAACCATACAACTAACTATATGCACAAGGATTACTTTTAACAATTTACACAAACAATTTTACATAAACACATTTACTGGATGAACTGTGCAGATGCAAAAGTTTGGGTACAGAATGTAGGTAAAATCTCCCTCCTGTTATATGTCCACGTTTCCCAAAAACTGTTAAATATCTGCTCTGAATTAAGATTCAAGATGTCTGCAGAAAGAATGGTGTCAGCTATGACATGACACATTTACTTTGAAAACATGCCTTTTGGTTTGTGAACTACGGTAAGTGAAGTGGATTTATACCTGGCAACGGAATTTCATCATGGATCCCTGATCTGTACTACACAGAAATACATAATTATAGATATTAATGTAATTCTCTTCATGGTGATGTATCCTAAATAGGTAGTCAAAGATATAAATATGCAATATCCTACTTTGCATATTTGGGTATTATTCTACACACTGGCTATTATTTTAGTGAGCTCTGCCCCCAAACAAGACCAAATGTGGTTGGTCTGGAACGGATCAAATCTGAACCAATCATAGATGTCTATGTTTCAGAAGATTGGACATCAAAGCACCGCACAGTAGAGCTCAGTAAAGTACAACACAGAACAGTAGAAGAGGAGAGTTCAGTACAGTAAAGTAGAGTACACTTCAGTATAGTACAGTAGAGCACATGCGAGTACTGTAGAGTACAGTAATGTAGAGTAGAGTTCAGTACCGTACAGTAAAATACAGTACATTATAGTGTACTCAACTGTAGTGTGCTCTACTGTGCACTGCACTGTACTGAACTCTACTCTCCTCTACTGTACTGTACTGAACTATACTCTACTTTTCTTTACTGTACTGTACTCTACTGTGCTATACTGCACTGTGCTGTCCAAACTTGTGAACCCAACTGTAGTTTGTGACTACTATGATTTCCCATTTCCCAAATCAATTGCAAAAATTCCGTTACCAATTTTGTGACAACATTTAGATTTTTAATTACTTAATAATTAATACACAACCTTTATTTGAGTAAAAACACTGGAACTAATTGATAGGTCTACCTTAACTTGTTACTTCTGTGTACCTTTAATATCCTCCTCATGAGGGAGAGTGTGGGTGTTTGGTAACAGAATATCAAGGCACAAGGCAATGTTTCTTCAACTTACAGAAGGCAGAAAAATGTATCCAAAGTGTTGATATTAGTTGGTAGGGGCCTTGAGCTAATTCCACATTTTTTAGATGGAAATGGTTGAAAAATATATAAATGCTCCTATTTTTCAAAATAAAAATAGACTCAGCTTTCATTTTACCTCCAATTTGACATGCTCATGAACATCACAAGTTGGTGCTCATGGGTCCTTTTGCATGGAAAGTACCTTATCTAATTTAACTGAGAGGAATGAAAATGGAATTGACCCCTGCTAGCGAAACATTCGATTTACAGCTTGCGTTAGACGGGCTGTGAGGTAGAGTGTGAGTGACAGGTACAGTTGAAGTCGGAAGTTTACGTACACTTAGGTTGGAGTCATTAAAACTCATTTTTTCAACCACGCTACAAATTTCTTGTTAACAAATTATAGTTTTGGCAAGTCGGTTAGGACATCTACTTTGTGCATGACACAAGTCTGTCTCCTAGAGATGAACGTAGTTTCGTGCGAAAAGTGCAAATCAATCTCAGGACAACAGCAAAGGACCTAGTGAAGATGCTGGAGGAAACAGGTACAAAAGCATCTATATCCACAGTAAAACGAGTCCTATATCGACATAACCTGAAAGGCCGCTCAGCAAGGAAGAAGCCACTGCTCCAAAACCACCATAAAAAAGCCAGACTACGGCACATGGGGACAAAGATCTTGGGGACAAAGATCATACTTTTTGGAGAAATGTCCTCGGGTCGGATGAAACAAAAATTGAACTGTTTGGCCATAATGACCATCGTTATGTTTGGAGGAAAAAGGGGAGGCTTGTAAGCCGAAGAGAGTGTATCTATCATTTCCTATACAACATGTATTTTCTAGTAACGTTTATGAATAGTTATTTGGTCAGAATAGTTGGAGTGTCATAAAAATATCCGCACATTCTGGGAAAAAGATGCTACGTTAGCACAATGTATAACCACTGATTTCAGCTCTAAATATGCACATTTTCGAACAAAACATAAGTATATGTATAACCTGATGTTATAGGATTGTCATCTGATGAAGGTTTATGAAGGTTAGTGAAAATTAATATATTTTGCTGGTTTATTCCCTATCGCTAACGTGCCTATTGCTATCGCTAACGTGCCTTGATGAATGAATGCGGTAGTGTGGTAGGCTATTGTAGTAAGCTAATATAATGCTATATTGTGTTTTCACTGTAAAACACTTAAAAAATCGGAAATATTGGCTGGATTCACAAGATGTTTGTCTTTAATTTGCTGTACACCATCGATTTTTCAGAAATGTTTTATGATGAGCATTTAGGTATTTGACGTTGGTGTCTGTAATTACTCTGGCTGCTTCGGTTCTATTTCTGACGGTAGCTGTGATTGTAGCTGTAATGTAAAACTGATTTATACCTCAAATATGCAAAAACAGATTTATTGTATAACATGTTATAAGACAACTTCATTATCTGATGAAGTTGTTTCTTGGTTAGTTTGGTTGGTTCTTGGTTAGTTAGGTTGGCTTTGTACATGCTACCTGTGCTGTGAAAAATGACTGTCCTTTTTGTATTTGGTGGTGAGCTAACATAAATATATGTGGTGTTTTCGCTGTAAAACATTTTAAAAATCGGACATGTTGACTGGATTCACAAGATGTGTATCTTTCATTTGCTGTATTGGACTTGTTAATGTGTGAAAGTTAAATATTTCTAAAAAATATCTTTTGAATTTCGCGCTCTGCCTTTTCAGTGGAATGTGGGAGGAGTTCCGCTAGCGGAACACTGGTGCCAGACAGGTTAATCTGTCAAACAGTATATCTACCTCTCCAAGTACTTTTGTCTATATAGATACACTGCTACAAAGAGATCCACTGAATGATTCAATTAACATCAGAGTGCACTCTCAATGCCCTCTGATCACTGTCATTGAGAACACACAGTAAGCCCTTTCTAGTTAAATGTCAAAGCACAAGACAGTCTCAGAACATGCACACATGAATGAAACGGGAGTTCACAGTGATCTAGGGAAAGAAAGGAGCCAGTCTTTGAAAAAGAAGAAAGCCAAGATGGTATTAAGCCTTGACATGATCAACAATGAATGATTGTAGCCTCCCACAGATGTCTCAATTATCTAAATCCAACATGTAACACATAATACCTGCAATTCCCCTTTCAGCACATATGTTCCTGCCTCATCTCATCTCTTATTCCCATGCCTCTAAGTAGCCATTATGCAACTCTGAGCAATGGGCATAGAATTGGGTTTTATCCTCTACCATGCTCAGTGTGTCCCATCTTCACGGCAGCAGACTTATATGCATTTCAACAGTGCTGTTGGTGGTAAACAATGTCCACCTAAACATCTATAACACACAACAAGGCTTTTCAGTCCCACCAGAGAGGACAGAACAGCGAAAAGCACATGTGACAGATAACATCTCATTATATGCATGGCAACACAGAGGCAGGCTTGGTAGAGAAAAAAAGAGGGACCTGACAAGGTGAATTATTTTCTACAAGGCATATGGAAATAATCCACTGCACAGCTCTGCTTCACTCCCCAGGGCTTGACAGAGTAACCTAATGCAAGACTGATGGTGGTGGCTCCAGAATGCCTTTCTCTCCCTCTGTCTCTACCCCCCCCACCCCCACCCCCACCCCTCTCTCTCTTTGCCCTTTTTCTCTCAATCTTTGATTATCTCCCTGCTTCTCTGTGAAGCCGGGTCTCGCTGTGAGAGCCTGGAGGGTTACAGGGTATTACAGGGTACAGGGCTTCAGTAGCTCTCCTCTCTCCAGCCTCTAAAACATGCAATGTATGCTGTTGTGTTACATCAGAAAATCCCAATCCTGGTGGGGGGATATGATGTGGTCCCACTAGCCAGTGACATTGACATTTGATGCTCTGGGAGATTTCTCAATATTTATATTGTCATTGTGTCAAGGCCAGAATTCAACAATAGCAGAGTGGGGTTTTCCCCACACTGCTCTTTCAGAAGTGCACGGCTGCAATAAGACAAAAGGATATACCTTGCCAATGTACTGCTTGTCACTCCCAGTGTACTCCTCCTGTAGAAAGAACTGGTTCCACATCCATCCTCGTTTGAAACGCTTCAGTAGCTTCCCTCCCTTTCCTCCATCTCTGTCCTCCTCCTCCTCTCCTTCCATCTCTCCCATCTCCACCACAATCCTTCTGGTAATAGACTTGGCATCCACGTAGTGGGACAGGGACGCCCATAGCAGGACCAGCAAGCAAGTCCTCATAGTGGAACTGTGGTGTTTGCACAAAACGCCAAGCCTCTATCTGCCCTGATATTTACGTCCTATAAGGGAGCTGGGCTTCACCCTCATTGTCCTATTCCTTGATGGCTGTGTTGGAACCTGTCAGGGGGAAGAGGAGGAACGATTAGAGGGACACATTTCCATCTTTTTTGAAAAGTAATGTGTATCATGATCTGAATACAGATAAAACAAACAATACACAAAAACAGACAGACAATTGAATAATGACATGCTATCAACCTTAATTTATCTTCATTTAGATAAAAGGAAGAAGAAAAAAAACATTGGTGTTCAATTAGCCTTTAACAAAAAAAAGGCTAAAAAGGATTTGCACTTAAAACACCAATCAATCAATCAATAGTCCAAATCCACATGAACTGCTCTATTTTAGAGAGCACAAAACTTGCGGAGCAATTTGCTCACTTACGGCAATACCCCTTTCCCCATCTAGGATACTCTCAGTCTCTTACAATATACAGCACATTGGTGTTATGCAGCCTAATAACATGCCATGCATGTCCTGACCAGATGATGTATAAACCACACACAGACAGAAGCATCAGGCCACCACGTAATTTCCAGCAATCACCAGCTTCCCTGCTTCACACAACAAGCCATGCCTCGGCCCCTTTACTACTTATCAAGGAAATTGCCAATGTGATTGCAGTGGAAAGGGGAGGGGTAGTGCACATGTATTTTCTGCATTTCTTTCCCCCCTCTACAATTTGCGATTTACAGCATCTGTGCTGACATTAAGTGCATGTGTATCTACTCATCAGCATAGAAAGCTAAGGGTCAACACTGCTTCACTGATGGTGAGAGGGACGGATGCAGGGGCCATGAATCAGTTAAAAGACATAATTACGATGGGCGAATTGACTCCTGCAATCACACCGTTGTTTTTCTACTGCTGCCATCTGACCTCTCAACATGTCCTCCATTAGGGCCATTATGCCTGCTTTATGAAATGGACTAATTGAATAAGGTAACAGATACCAAAGCGTATTGATTTGCTGTCAGAATCAGTCAGGTTAAAAGGAACACAGGGGGCTGGGGGCTCTTTGCCTCTTACTATATTTTCAGTTGAGGGGACTAATTCCTGTGTATATCAGTGTGGAAGTGAGGCTTCCCTAGAAGGCAGCAGAGCAGAATGGGGGCTAGCCTAGTGAAACACATTAGTCAAGGCCCCAGCCTAGCCGGGAGCCATTTCCCTCAGCTCTGTGACCTGTTAAATCCCCTGACAGTCTTGCTGGGGGAAGTCACCTGGATCTAGAGTGGTTTTGTTACATACTATGTCAGAGAACACAGACAGCTTCCCATCCATTCCCACTACAAAATGTTTGCTAATTTATTCCCAGGTCCTGCTGAGAGACTGGGGTTCATGTAGTGCAGACTGAATACCAACATGTGTGAGACGAATAGGGCTGTTGCGGTGACCGTATTACCGCCACACCGGCGGTCACGAGTCACGAAGGCAGTCAAATTCCACGTGACCGTTTAGTCACGGTAACTAGGCTTCTCCAAACTCTGATGCTCCTCATGATCATTAGTAGCCTACCAACCTTACTAAGTGCCTGGTACTCAGCACTCTACTGTCCCTCTAATTACTCTGACATCAATGCAAACGTAATCGAAAATCAGGTCAAACACTTCATGAGAGCCCATGAGCTCATGTTGCGCAACATTTCTGTAGGCTATGCAATTGCGTGACAAAACAGAGTGATGGCCTCTACTAAAAACAGGAGGGTCCATCAGATTTCTGTAGGCTAGACCTACTATATTTATTTCTCAACTTTCCTAATATTAAGCACATTGCTTATCTTTACAAGAGGAGTATAGCCTACCTGGCTGGCATGAAAATGAATCATGGGAAAAGCATCCTCCATTCGCTATTTAAGTGCATAGATGTATTTTTCCCGATACCCCTGTTTTGAGACAGGTGCATGATAATGGTCCATTCTAAATCAAAACAAATTTCACAAATATTTGATTTGGTATATGTAAAGACAAGATTAAATCAAGAATAGTCTGTGGGTGACAATATTAGCCTATCACTTATATATTATTATTAATATATATTATATATTATCACTCTTAAATGATGCCCAGCATAAGAAACAGCCTTTTTTTGCAACTTTTTCTAATCATGGTGCAGTATTTCTAAATGACTAAATGTGCTTGAAAACGAGTCGTCTCTCATTGAATGACAACAAAGACTTAACTGAAGAATCCCTACTGTTGACCAATCACTGACGAAGCGGGGTAGACTTCGGGTTACCAACTTCGGCTTACCTTAAAGAAAATTTTTTTTTGTGTGCCCGAACAACCGAAAAAACCCTTACCAAAGTCCAAAACAAACAAAAACTTAACAAAATGTCATCATAATATATGCACAAACTCTTCCAAACTGTTTCGACTGGGAAGCATAAGGACGTCTTTAGGGTGTTGAAGAGTAGTGGGGGCCTCCCTGCAGACAGCCTCAGCCTTAGCCTCAGCGGGCCTGATGAGTCCCACAGGAGCAATTAGAGGTGAAGAAAGGAGAATGTCAGCCCTGGGCTGCTTCCGTGTGAGGAGGGAGAGAGAGAAGGCGGTCGACAGGTACAAGACCTGCTACAACAACAGGGCAGAGCAGCCTCATAAAGGCACCTAATGTCTGCCTGTGTCACAGAAACATACACGCTGTCTGCAGACTTCTAATGAATAAGGCATGGAGGTGGAACCTGTTGACTTTAACTTTGGAACAGTTTTAATATGGTTCCATGTACTGTATTACAAAAATGTATGCGTTTGGTATATTAAAGCAGCAGAGGCTGATATAAAATGAGAAACTCAACATTTTGCATTTATAAGAACACTACAAGTACCCAAGTGCATGTTTTTTCTGTATCTATACTACAGTTTTCAACTCTCTCCCCAAAAAGGGCAAGTTTGGAAGGTAAATTGCGTTTAAGTGGTGGATGGCCTGCAATCAGGATGCCGCCACCCAGAGCGATAGGCAGCCGAACAGTTGACTGTCATTCCCCAGGGACCAATGGGCCGTCGATACCTATTGATCTGTCTGTTTAGGGGGGGGGTGGGTGTCTGTCTAGATGCCATAGTGTCTATCACCTTGCTTGGCTCTGTTTGCAACACTCTTTGACTTGTCTGCTCTAGGTGATAAAGATCTAATTTCATGTAACATCTGTTCTTTCTTTGTTTTGTACCATTGAAAACAAAAAAATGTGTGAAATCAAATGATTATTGATAATCTGACATATCTTATTAAATAAAGACAGACCTCTCCTCTGTACGATCTTACAAAACAATGACTTGAAAAAATGCACACTACATTTGCATTGACCAGTCTGATTTGAGCTTGTACAACCATTATAGTGCCAATTCTTTGAGTAGAAAAGACTGTCACACAACATGAATGGTAATCCTCCTCTCCTCTCTTCTCTTCTCTTCTCCTCTCCTCTCCTCTCCTCTCCTCTCCTCTCCTCTCCTCTCCTCTCCTCTCCTCTCCTCTCCTCTCCCTTCAATTACAAGGGTCCCAGTCCCCCCCCCCCACTCCAGCTATAATCTCCCCAGCAACATTTGTGCACTAATCTTAACAGGAAGAGATAATAGATGTTGAGTCCCCTGAATGGGACTGACATGTGCACCAACACAATTACTGTCAGGGAGCGTCGCTGGCGCGCTCATACCAGATGGGACCTCTTAATTACGTAACCGGAAGAGGGGCATAATGTGATTTGGAGGCAATGTACGTTACGTTGTGTCACATCCGATTCAGTATCTATCTGTCCTGTATTGCCCTGTTTCCAGAATTGTTTTCAAATGGCTGGACACATGTCAGTTCCATACCTACAGAAGCTCTTCTGACGTGATTGCATTTTGAGTACAAATAAATTCCTCAAACTTGAAAGATGTCGGCGAACAGTTTTCCAGATTAATACGTGTGTGTGTTTGTGCTGTTTAGAACCCCCAAAGCTGTTTTGGATCCTCAATGATCCATGCCTGGTTCATTGCTTTAGGTGTTGGATACTAAAGAAGATGACAACCCATTAAACTGTGTGTCTTTCATTTATGGCGTCTTCGTCAATGAGGCTGCCTGTGTAACCCAGTGTCTCATAGTGTGTGTGTATTGTGGGTGGTTGATTGGGATTCCTCCTTGGAGGAGGAGAAAGCGTGAGAATGGCAGCTTTATGGTCTGCTTGTGCAAAGACCTAGCAGGAGTGTTCAGGTCAGAGCTTTCTCTCCACCATTGTGTCCAAGCACCGGAATGTGGCTGCCTCACTATTACAATGCAAATGCACCAGCGTCTGATGGAGCTACTCTTTATGTGTGAGAGAGAAAGAGAGAGAGAGATAGAGAGCGAAAGAGAGAGAGAGAGAGGGGGGGGGGGGGGAGACAATTAGTCATTAGCCTACATCCCACATATGACAGTGGCTGTAGGGCAGAATTGATTGTATTTCTCTCCCTTTTTAGCCATAATGCAGTTCAGGATCTGACCACCTCGTCTAGTCATTAGTCTATACCTGGCCTTGTTCTATGGTCTTCTTGCACCTCAGATAATGAACCATAAAGGAATCATGACACTGATTCATCCGTGAACAGCACACTTCTCCAGCGAAGGTGAGCATTTGCACACTGAAGTCGGTTGATGCCGAACTGCAGACAGGCCAAAACCCTGGTGAGGATGACCGGCAAGTTGATTATCTTCCCAGTTTGTACATAAATTCTTCGGTTGTGCAAACCCACAGTTTCATCAGCTGTCCGGGTGACTGGTCTCAGACGATCCCGCAGGTGAAGAAGCCAGATGTGGAGGTCCTGGCTGGCGTGGTTAGGCCGGTTGGACATACTGCCAAATTCTCTAAAACAACGTTGCTGTAGACAAATGAACATGCAATTATCTGGAAACAGCTCTGGTGGACATTCCTGCAGTCAACATGCCAATTGCACGCTCCCTCAAAACTTGAGACATCTGTGGCATTGTGTTGTGTTTCAGAACTGCACATTTTTGAGTTGTCTTTTATTGTCCCCAGCACAAGGTGCACCAGTGTACTGATCATGCTGTTAAGTCAGCTTCTTGATATGTCACACCTGTCAGGTGGATGGATTATATATAACAGGGATGTAAACACATTTGTACACAATCACTTAGAGAAATAAGCTTTTTATGCATATGGAAAGTTTCTGGGATATTTTATTTCAGCCCATGAAACATGGGACCAACCACTTTACATGTTGCGTTTCTATTTTTGTTCAGTATAACATAATTATAATTATATGGCCAAAACCACTGTCCATTTTCAACTGACTCCTACTGTCCTCTCCTACTGTCCTCATTTCATATTTCATGTCTAAAATGTTTGACCTTCCACTCCCTGTTCCATGTTCCCACACATTAAACACCCACACGTCAGAGGGAGCAGCATTCAGGCAAATCCCCTTGGCAGAGAGCAGTGTAGTGGGAGGAGGGCAAGGTCAAGCACTGGATGACCCTCAGAGGTCAACATGTGTCATCATGTTCAAGATGTGGAAGAAGCACTGGTGATCTTGAGTTACGCCACAGGCTTGGTCAATAAACTGCTTGATGTTAATGGTATAGAGAGCCTAATATCATCAAATGGTCAATAGGAGAGCAACCTTTGAGCATTACATCATTAGATACCGAAAACAAATAGGCCTACTAGTATTGCGTCAGCTTACAAAATACAGCTGAATGATACAAGGGTAAAACCATACACAGCACAAAGGAAAACGTTAAAAGTTGCCTTTCATATCTACCAACATATTCTCAATCTTTTCCACACTTGTTAATAGAGCGACTGGTGCTATTAGCAAATCTGTTTTAAACTAGCTTTCCTACTGTACACCAATGCCCTCTTTTCAAATCAATTCAATTAAGCTTGACAAAGCTTGAGAATGAACCAAACCAATAAAGCTAGTATTTCTAATGGAAAGAAGAGATTGTGTGTGGGTATCACACCAGGGTGTGTGTTAGCCTCTGGGTGGGGGGAAAGAGTTCTCTCTTTTTCACACCCCAAACTCGTATTTACAGCCAATCCTCCAATGATACAAGATAAAGCCTGTGATAAATAACAAATAACACTTGTACTAGAGGTTGCAACTTTCTCAATCAACAAATCGATGGGTCTGTTTTCATAGCTGCTAGGACATCATCAGAATAATACATCCAATACAGCCTTCACTGATCTTTGCAGACTATTACATTTTGGGGTGTTAAATGTACAGTAGTTTGTACAGTAGTTTTTTTCAGCCCATGAACCTAAGTTCTAATTTAAACTAGAGATATCAGTTTTTTTGCATTGGATGCGTCTCAATCCACCACATACACCTATGTACTGCAACACTTCCGCTTCTGCGGGGAAAGGTGAAAAAGCTAGAGCGGTGTCCGAGCGGTTTGGCCTACAAACTATTATGACCCGTCTATGGAAAGATGAGACTCTCACCAACACGTATATGTCGGTTGTTTTGCCTCACAAGACTCGTTTGAAGGTCCCCCGGTACCAGTTGAAAACATGTATGGAAGTATATATGGAGACTGTTTAGATGCCAAAAAATAAGGGGATAAATACAAAGAAATACTAATGTTTCTTGATCTTTCTTATATCTCTTTGATAAAGGACACACACTTCAGAACAAACTTCATTTAGATTCGGGAGGGGGGGACTATCTGTTATTCAATGCATTTGTATGGGCTAATAGCAGTATGTGAATGTAAATTGTTATTTAGGCAATTTTTCCTTGTTATTCCAGGTATAGTAGCATTAAAAAACAGAGAGAGGTTGAATGACAACATTAGGCCTTGATCTAGACCTGCTGACTGCAAATGAGGTTCCCTCTATAATCTATAATTGCCATGGCTGTCAAACAGTGCAAGACATTTTTTGAAAAGGGGCATAAGTTGTCTTCAAAAGACAATGTAATACTTATGCTCCAGACAGGAGAACAGATTGGTTGCCAAAATGAATTGTTCACTTGAGGATATAAATTCTGCAATTCATTGTACTCTGCCTATGCTATTCAATGGCTTCGATATAGTGCATTGTTCTCTCAGAAGACCAATATTTGTGGTGTGATCCAAAATGTCAGGAGTTTGATCTATAAAAACACCTGTATAGGTAACTGATGACACACCTGTGCTAGTCAATGCAATCCAACCCCTCGCTAGCTTGACAAACACACGGGACAATGGCCCATTGTCAAATGAGGTGACAGAGCACACAAGCACATTTACATTCAAAACTATTTACAAACTCTAGATACATTTACATACAGACCCCATATAATTCCATTTGATAATGATCTGTTTGTCAAATGTGAGTGCCTACGATTACGTCATGGTGAAATAAAACTGCTGATGGATGATATGCTATGAATAAAGAATAGGTATTTTGAGAATACAGTGGATGGTACGTACTAGTCACACTCACTCTCAATGACACTTTTAGGCATGTTAGATGAATGTAGTAAAGAAAAAATGTTTAATAGACACATGAGAGTGTAAAACGTCACTATGTGAATCAATATACCCATTTAAGAACATCCATTCCTGTGTGCATGTTCCACTGTGACCACATGAGGGCACAATTATAGAAGCTGTTTGAATTTTCCAAATGAGAATCAATCGGAATACCCCATATAGTTGACATAGAAATGAATCTTAATTCCCTATAGTGAAGGGTCACATCATTCTTAATCAAGTTTTAAGACAGCAGGATAATCAATCTTCTTCTACTGGAGTAGGCTAATCAGTGGAAAGCAGTTTGTTCCAAAGGTCACAGTGACCTGGTTGTGTAGTGGGGAACTGGGAGCACTGGGAGTACTGGGAATACTGAAGACACTCAGAATTTTGGGGATATTTACAACATCCATACAACAGACATTTCTAAGATAATATTATCATCATCAACCAACAGTATTTCAGGCTTTTAACATTCAGAGAAATAGTTTTACACCCATTGCCTCTCTTGGTACAGTATGCACTATTATGTGCCCAAGAAGGTGTGGAAATAATTGGTTATGATTTACAACAAATACTTTTCCTTACTCATGCATAGGGCACACACCACAAAAATATTTGAACAGGCTAATTGGTCTTTAAAGGGGAATGGAAGCACTTTAGGACGTAAAGCTAAGCAAAGAGATGTATTCCATCCACTAATACTAAACATGTACGGATCACATAGAAACCTCTAATTGTTAGTTTTGTTAGTTTTGTCTGGGGACTGAAAGAGAATATTGCCACCGGGAGGCGCCTTGCCTCCACTGGCTTTGAAAGGGTTCTCACAAATTTTTCAGCTTTGCAATTGAGATCAGGACAACAATATTAAGGTAAAAAACTGTATACAGTTCGTTTTTATTGTTTCCAATTGATAAAATGAGTCTGTCAGCCAAAAAAAGGCAAGGTACAGTAACTAGCTAGATCTAGATCTTGTCTAGCCTTTTTTATGTTAATGTCACCTTTGACAACTATACGTTTAAAAAATAATAATCATATTGTTAATTTGAAGAGCATTTGTCATTGGTATGAGCTAAGAGCTCAAATTAACTGGCTGGTGTCTGATTCTACAGTAGCTAGCTAGCTAGCTAGCCAGCCACAAGAGAGGGCTCCTGCAGGATTGCTATTTTACCAGTAAAATGTATGATACCCATATCATTATTAGTTAGCTATCTAGATAACGAGCTACATAGCTAGATATCTCATTAGGTATCTGTTTATCTATGATTCCTAAAAACTAGTAAGCCTGCTGGGTGTTGATTGCAAGAATGAATGTAGCCTAAGCCAGAAGCCTAATCCTTATGACGGTAGTCCGTTTAGTAACTATCCTAAATCATCCTGGTCTACCTGGTAACTGTCAATGGTGTATTATTGTTATGTACTATTAGCCAATATATACTGTATATCCAGCCTATGTTTAAAAAAATACTCTCTCTCTCTCTGTCTGTAGGACACTGATGGACTGAGGAGGATGACACTATAGACATGTCACCTGTGCAACAGGAAGTCAGTAGAAGCTGTCCCTAAGGTGTCAAGGACAGACAGGGGCTGGAGAGACTGGACAACATGCTGTTGAGGCTACAGACAGGGCTGAGGGACAATCACACCCTCACCCTCACAGCCTAGTGTTGAGCCTAAGTGAAATTCAACTCTAGAGTAGGATTACTCTAGAAATTGTTGGCTTTGGTACAGGAAGGATAGAAAATAGGATATGACGTGGATGTTTGTGTTGCACCAGAATGCAAGGCCAAGCAGTTATGCATCATAGGGGACCAACGTTTTAGATTGTGGTACTCCAGTAAATGTGACTCATTGCAGACATAGGCACTAGTAAAGCGACTCTTAGCTCAGTTTGTCACTGGTCATTTAGCCTCCCATGTATTATTTTAATTTGTTCTCATCCTGACTCTTTGTGTATAAGGCTATAGGCCTAATGTAATGTATGTACAGAAGAAATTGCCGTTGTAAACGACATTTATTGTTATTATATGCCTTATTCGTAACATATTTTGTCATTCAAATTTTTTATGTAACAACGCCCCCTTTTTTTCAGGTTTGAATGAGATAATGTATTCCTCTCAATAAAGTTATTGATTTATTAATATTATATTACTTGTCTATGTTTTTCCTTATCATATGTAAGACTAGATGCCATTAGTAATATGTTTTGGTGCAGATATGTAGTTAATATACAATCCAGATAAGAAAGTGTCTGATGACAGAACGTTCCATAGAATTCTACAAAAATACCACTGTTCACTAAAACGGATGTAACTCATTCACAGTAAAAGGTATTACTATTCTGATTTTAGATTTTAAAACCTTACAAAATAAGGAGGACTTAACATGCTCTAAATTTGTCTCTATCTTCATTAGGAAGTTGTATAAATGAAAGTAGTTTGGGAAATAAGCTTTGATTTTCGTTGAAGATACACATTTTCACAGGTGTTTTTACTTGACTGATTACCATTTGATTGATGTGGTGCAATTGTATGTCATAACCTTCGAAAGGACTGTTTCTCAGCTTTCAAAATATGAATAATGTTTTCATATATGGTTTGACACCAGCAAATTTGAAAGCAATTGCACACGAGAGGGCGTGCTAAACAACTTTTTTAGCTGGGGTCATAAGCCGAGTACTGTAGATCAGCACAGCCATGCTAAAAAAGTCATTTCGCACAACTTTGAGTGTACAATTGCTTTTCTACAACTGGTTACCAATTAAATAAAACATGTTATTTATATAAATGTATTCATAGGCAACTATTTCATCCCTCAACAAAAATATAGGCCTAGTCCTGACATGTCTTTGGTTGCTAGCCAAGCCGGTTGGCCGTTCATTCTGTCGGTTAGGTTGCCAGAGACACGACATCTTTTTGTTCTATATCTATGGATGCAACCCAGTCGTTCATTCTAAATGTTCCGTTGCCATGCTGGCTGGCAATGTTCTTATTCCTTGCTTGCTTGCTAGCTGGCCAACTACGACTAACAGTCAGGTCAAACGGTGCAGCTAGAATAACAGCAAAGTAGCTGCATTTGCGTTTGTTTAAGCTGTTTTGGATACATTCATGATGTGTGATTTTTCCTGGCATAGAAAATGTGCTCTGTAGTCAGAGGAGCTAGACACCTACACAGCTAACACAATCACTTCAAACTGAAGCTGGTAAGACAGCAAACTAGCTGCATTTCATGTTGTTTTACCTGTCCTTTCATTCTATTGATTAGTTTGCCCGAGACGCAACCCAGTTGTGAAGTCTTTTTGTTCTATATCTATGGACGCGACTCAGTCGTTCGCTCTAAATGTTCCGTTGCCATGCTTGCTCTTATCCCTTGCTTGCTAGCTAGCCAACTATGGCTAACACAGTATCGTCAGATGGAACAGAAAACAAGATTCCCATTTTTGCGTCATAGGCTTACCTATGCTAAACAGGTTTTTTAGTTTGGCGTAGAACGCGTCACAACCAATCACAATGCTTGTTTTGACCAACCCGCTGTAAAATTCTCATTAATGCACGCAGAGTTCATGGTCTTTCAGACAATTTTGGGATTCAGCCATTTTTGGGATGCAACAATGGCAATATGGTGATTTACAGTTACAGTTAGATGGTGTTCTAAAGCCTAGTGTTTCCATTCTCCTTTAACACAGAATTTATACAATGAAAAAGGTTACATTTTCAGTCATTAAAAACACTATTTGCCCTTACAAAAAATGTGCAGTCAGAGTGCAGTATAACTGCAGTGTATGCTGCAAATACTGTGTCCAAAATAACACTGTTTTTTCTGCAGTAATTTGCAGTTATTCTGCAATTACTGGGTCCAAAATACCACAGTCGACTGCAGTTGCTGCACTTTAACTGCAGTTTTCGAACTGCAATCTTTTTTTGTAAAGGTGACAACCACCTGAAATGCATGGGTTAAATAGAAGACACTTGATGCTGTGGAAAATAAATGTCAATGTTTTGCCTGTATTGTCTTTTTGGATATAATTACTCATTCACAAACTCCTGGGGCATGCTCTGCACATATGGGCATAGCAGACTGGGAATGGTAAAATACAGGTGACTTGCCTCAGCACTGCACTAACGGGTAGATTTGCATTTAGGGTAGCACCTACATCCACATTAGAGTGCATGTACACTCCACAGCAATAGAGTGCCAGTGTTTATACAATAAAGAAAACAATAGACCTACACATCAAGTATTTCTAATAAGACACAAAAAGTGTACACTGTTGGCTATGAGTGCTTTATCAATAACAATGTCAATATCAACAGCAACCTACAGTAGGCTACTATATCACGAGACCTTCCATGACCATTCAACAAACAACATGGTCCTCATAATCCATTTTTATCTCAAAAACAAGGACTGTTTACAGGGTAGCCTTGATTCAATCTTCTGACATGTCGCATTGAAACGGGGACACACACCTTAAGCCACACAGTGCCAAACAACACTACCGCTAAAGACATGACTGCCACTAGACTCTGAAAATAACAAACATTAAAACTTTAAGCCGGGTCAATTAAATGAAGTTATAATTATAATTTAGGACCTCTAATTGAATCATGATATACTATTCAGGGAACATGAAAATATGCAGCTTTTTACACACACAACCATATTGCAGTCAGCCTAGGCTACCGGTACATGTCAAATCCAGCAATTCGGGAAGTGTATTATTATTTTCTAGAAAACATTGATTATTTCCTTTAAATTAAGTTGTAGGCTGATGAGACCGACTATGACGAATTCATGAGATCGTCCTACATTAAATTATCCAATGAAAGCAACTTTGATGAAGTTATAAGCTATTTATCACAAAATCGAACATCATCCTACAGCTTTAAAAATAAAAGGAACCCTTTAAAGTGCGTGTGTTTTTAAATACTGTAAAACGACTATATCATGAGCGCTATTTGAACATATACAGCTAAATAAAACATCACTTACCAATGTTTGACGTAGCTGAAAGTTCAATCAATGCGCGCCTGTGTGAATCCGTTGAAAGCAACTGACTCACTGAACGCGGACTGGTGCCTGCCTTCTCTTGCGCTCTCTTTCTCTCTCTTTAGTTCATGATGAGCATCCCTTGCTCTCTCACTCTGGAAGTTGAGTCGGACTCTAGCTGTTCCTGATTGGGTGTCAGCCGCTGGTTCACGATTAAAGGGACAGGCTGAGTTGAAAACGACTAATTTATCACCAATATTTATGAGGGGTTTTTCCAAGCGATTTGCAACAGGGACACATCATTTTTCTCATGAGCCATTCTTACAAGATAATATTGTTCTCCTGCCTTTCAAAGCTAATTAGCATCTTAAAAGAATTGCATATTCAACAAACACTGAAACAATTAAAGCTACAAAGATAGTTTGTGACAATGCCTTGACAATGAGAGCATTTCAATAATGACATTTGTTATTGCCTTGGTTTGGCTAGGTGACACTTTTGTGTCCTTCAAATGTTCCTTATGTAGCCTATAGCCATAGGCCTACAACAGTTACCACTGAGTTTGGACATATAAATGTCACATTGGCCTATCCCAAAATGGACACTATTTTCCACCTGCCCTAAATCAAGCTGTCTTGATCCACATTCACAGAGGTTGTTGGTTGTGAAAACCTGCAGGATGCATTTTGTAATGAGAGGAAAATGTCAGTGTTTCTGACAGACTGGGTGGGTGGTTGAGGAAGGCACCTGAGCACTGTCACTGTCTGACGGTTAAAATGGCTAAAGGGTCATAGGGATGTGCTTCTCACTTTGACAGCGTGATGTCCTGAAGTCTCATCAGTGTGCTGTGTGAGCTCTGGGGCTCTGGGCTTTGACAGCCATTGTTTCAGAGAGGGGTATCACTTGTTCCAAGCAGAGGTATCACGCTCTGTAACTCTGTTCATATTTGACAACAGGAAGGATTCCCCCTGGTGACCTAGGTACACATTCCTATTTTTACATGAACATTTCCTCTGAAGTATTTGATTAATATATCATTATACACACACCAAACAATCAACAACTAGGTAATATGATGTTACTTATCTTTTTAGAGTGTTACTACACAGGTATGAGAATGTAATGTAGTGTTACCTGAGAGAAAATGTAAAAAGTATGACATCTGAGGTGGATGCAGAGATAGAAGGTGCAGCCTCACAGTGACCATGCCTGGATAACTTTTAATAATAAGTTTCATTGCTCAGTTAATGCAGGTGGTTCAACAACAGAGACATGTATCTAATGATCACGTAGCAGATTGATTATACACATAACCCAGTTGATATAGCAATTCCCTTCCAGCTAGCTGACCGAATGTCTGAGTCCCAAATGGCACCATATTCCCTATATGGTTCACTGCTTATGACCAGAGGCAATGGGCTCTGGTCAAAAATAGTGCACTCTATAGATAATGGGGTGTGATTTGGGAGGCAGCCAATGTCTTTCTAATTAGGATGCCCACCACAGGCTCCAGCAGACCCAGGCTCATATATTACAATGTTGAATGGACAGTCTGAAGTCAGAGCACACCCCTACTGATCCTCCCCCTAGGCCCACTGACTGGCTCTTCAAAACAGTTATTGCCATAACAGGGAATGGCAGTGGCAGTAAACTAAACATAGTAGATTTAATGTATGTTATTTAATCTTGACAGTACCTAAATGTATTATTTGACATGCCTGATGCACATTCCACTCGACTGCTGCTGACGACGTTGAATTTCTTAAATCTAAGAAGTCATTGTGACGGGTGAGTTCTGTAAAAACAAGCTGCATGTACCCCCCCCACACACAAATATAACAGTTGGGCTAGTGGATATTTAATAGATGGATCATACACTACCAAATGTATATAAATTAATTCACAAAACAGCATATTACTGTCTCGATTAAGCCATCAGCCAGTATTATCCTGACTAATTAAGGATATACACATTATACAGATAATTATTAGGTAATGGCCTAAGTATCTTGAAGTGACCACCATGTCGACCTACTTATTACTACCAAAGCCTGATGGTTTAAAGTAGATTACAGTGCTGATGGGGAGATAATGTCACGTCCTGACCATAGTTCTTGTATGTTTTGCTTGTTTAGTGTTGGTCAGGACGTGAGCTGGGTGGGAATTCTATGTTGTGTGTCTAGTTTGTCTGTTTCTGTGTCCAGCTTAATATGGTTCTCAATCAGAGGCAGCTGTCAATCGTTGTCCCTGATTGAGAATCATATATAGGTGGCTTGTTTTGTTTTGGGATTTGGTGGGTGATTGTTTCCTGTGTCAGTGTTTGTGCCACACAGGACTGTGATGGTTAGTTTGTTTGTTATTTTGTATAGTGTCTATGTCTAACGTTAGTAGCTTGTGTATTGCACTTTCGTTTGTAGCTTCACGGTCGTTTGTTGTTTTGTATTAGTTTGTCAGTATCTTGTCTTTATGTTAATTAAATTCATGGAAAATTACCACGCTGCACATTGGTCCTCCGATCCTTCTCTCCTCTCCTCGTCCGAGGAGGAGGAAGAGCTAGACTGCCGTTACAGAATCACCCACCCAAATCAGACCAAGCATCGTGGCTACGGGCAGCGACAGCAGCAGCAGCGGCCAACTACACAGGACTCCTGGACATGGGAGGAAATTTTGGAGGGTAAAGGACCCTGGGCTAAGGTTGGAGAGAATCGCCGCTCTCGGGAGGAGATGGAGGCAGCTAAAGCCCAGGAGCGGTGGTATGAGGAGACAGCACGGAAGCGTGGCTGGAAGCCCGTGAAGAAACACCAAAAATTTCTTGGGGGGGGGGGGGGTGGCTAAAGGGTAGTGTGGCGAAGGCAGTTAGGAGACCTGCGCCCACTTCCCATGCTTACCGTGGAGAGCGGGAGTACGGGCAGACACCGTGTTATGCGGAAGAGCGCACGGTGTCTCCTGTACGTGTGCATAGCCCGGTGCGGGTTATTCCACCTCCCAGCACTGGCCGGGCTAGATTGAGCATTGAGCCAAGTGCCATGAAGCCGGCTCAACATATCTGGCCTCCAGTACGTCTCCTCGGGCCGGTGTACATGGCACCAGCCTTACGTATGGTGTCCCCGGTTCGCCAACACAGCCCAGTGCGGGTTATTCCACCTCCCCGCACTGGACGGGGTACGGGGAGCATTCAACCAGGTAAGGTTGGGCAGGCACGGTGCTCAAGGGAGCCAGTACGCGTGCACGGTCCGGTATATCCAGCGCCACCTTCCCGCCCCAGCCCAGTACCACCAGTACCCAACACGCACCAAGCCTCCTGTGCGTCTCCAGAGCCCTGTACGCACTGTTCCTTCTCCCCGCACTCGCCCTGAGGTGCGTTCCCTCAGTCCGGTACCACCAGTTCCGGCACCACGCACCAGGCTTATAGTGCGCTTTGAGAATCCAGTGTGCCCTGTTCCTGCTCCCCGCACTAGCCTTGAGGTGCGTGTCTCCAGTCCGGTACCATCAGTTCCGGCACCACGCACCAGGCCTACTGTGCTTCTCAGCAGGTCAGAGTCGGCCGTCTGCCCAACGCCGCCTGCACTGCTCGTCTGCCCAACGCCGCCTGCACTGCTCGTCTGCCCAACACCGTCTGAGCTGCCTGCCTGCCCAGCGCCGTCTGAGCCATCCGTCTGCCCAGCGTCGTCTGAGCCATCCATCTGCCCAGCGCCGTCTGAGCCATCTGTCTGCCCAGCGCCGTCTGAGCCATCCGTCTGCCCAGCGCCGTCTGAGCCATCCGTCTGCCCAGAGCCTTCTGAGCCATCCGTCTGCCCAGCGCCGTCTGAGCCACCCGTCTGTCCCGAGCCGTCAGAGCCGCTTGTCTGTCCCGAGCCGTCAGAGCCGCCCGTCTGTCCCGAGCCATCAGAGCCGCCCGTCTGTCCCGAGCCGTCAGAGCCGCCCGTCAGTCAGGAGCCGCTAGAGCCGCCAGCCAGTCAGGAGCCGCCAGAGCCGCCAGCTAGTCAGGAGCCGCCAGAGCCGCCAGCCAGTCAGGAGCCGCCAGAGCCGCCAGCCAGTCAGGAGATGCCAGAGCCGCCAGCCAGTCATGAGCTGCCAGAGCCGCCAGCCAGTCAGAAGCTGCCAGAGCAGCCAGCCAGTCAGGAGCTGCCAGAGCTGCCTTCCAGTCATGAGCTGCCTTCCAGTCATGAGCTGCCCTCCAGTCATGAGCTGCCCTCCAGTCATGATCTGCCCTCCTGTCATGAGCTGCCCTCCAGTCATGAGCTACCTTCCAGTCATGAGCTGCCTTCCAGTCATGAGCTGCCTTCCAGTCATGAGCTGCCTTCCAGTCATGAGCTGCCTTCCAGTCATGAGCTGCCCCTCAGCCCGGAGCTGCCATTAGTCCGGAGCTGCCTTTCAGTCCGGAGCTGCCTCTCTGTCCGGAGCTGCCCCTCTGTCTTGAGCTACCTCTCTGTCCTGAGCTACCTCTCTGTCCTGAGCTACCTCTCTGTCCTGAGCTACCTCTCTGTCCTGAGCTGTCTCCTAAATTTAGTGGGGACCTTGGTGAGGATTCCTAGGCCAAGGTCGGGGGCGAGGGTTGCCACTCAAAGGACGCTAAGGAGGGGGACAAAAACAATGGTGGAGTGGTGGCCTCGTCCACCGCCAGAGCCGCCACCACGGACAGATGCCCACCCAGACACTCCCCTTGAGTTTTAGGGGTGCGTCCGGAGTCCGCACCTCAGGAGGGGGGTACTGTCACGTCCTTACCATAGTTCTTGTATGTTTTGCTTGTTTAGTGTTGGTCAGGACGTGAGCTGGGTGGGAATTCTATGTTGTGTGTCTAGTTTGTCTGTTTCTGTGTCCAGCCTAAAATGGTTCTCAATCAGAGGCAGCTGTCAATCGTTGTCCCTGATTGAGAATCATATATAGGTGGCTTGTTTTGTGTTGGGATTTGGTGGGTGATTGTTTCCTGTGTCAGTGTTTGTGCCACACAGGACTGTGACAGTTAGTTTGTTTGTTATTTTGTATAGTGTCTATGTCTAATGTTAGTAGCTTGTGTATTGCACTTTCGTTTGTAGCTTCACGGTCGTTTGTTGTTTTGTATTAGTTTGTCAGTATCTTGTCTTTGTGTTAATTAAATTCATGGAAAATTACCACGCTGCACATTGGTCCTCCGATCCTTCTCTCCTCTCCTCGTCCGAGGAGGAGGAAGAGCTAGACTGCCGTTACAGATAATGGTAAATGTGGTAACGGATAAGTGTTTGATGGTACACATACAGTGCCTTCAGAAAGTATTCATACCCCTTGACTTATTCCACATTTTGTTGTGTTACAGCCTGAATTCAAAATTGATTAAATATGTGTTTTTACTCACCCATTTACACACAATACCCCATAATGACAAAGTGAAATACATGTTAGAATCACCTTTGGCAGCGATTACAGCTGTGAGTCTTTTGGGGTAAGTCTATAAGAGCTTTGCACACGTGAATTGTACCATTTTGCACATTATTCTTTAAAAAATTCCCCGAACTCTGTTAAGTTGTTTGTTGATCATTGCTAGATGACATTTTCATGTTTTTCCATAGATTTTCAAGCCAATTTAAGTCAAAACTGTAACCAGGCCACTCAGGAACATTCAATGTTGTCTTGGTAAGCAACTCCAGTGTATATTTGGCCTTGTGTTTTAGGTTATTGTCCTGCTGAAAGGTGAATTTGTCGCCCAGTGTCTGTTGGAAAGCAGACAGAACCAGGTTCTCTTCTAGGATTTAGCCTGTGTATTTAGCTCTATTACGTTTTGTTTTTTTTAGTAACAAAAACTCCATAGTCCTTGCCGATGACAAGCATACAGTATCCATAACGTGAAGCAGCCACCACCATGCTTGAAAATATGAAGAGTGGTACTCAGTGATCGTTGTGTTGGATTTGGCCCAACATAACGCTTTGTATTGAGGATATAGAGTTAATTTCATGCCTTATTGCAAACAGGATGCATTTAAAAAAATATATTTTTTATTCTGTGCAGGCTTCTTTCTCTGTCAATTAGGTTAGTATTGCTGAGTAACTACAATGTTGTTGATCCATTATCCATATATTGTCAGGGCTGTCGTTCTCCTCATCCTCGGACGAGGAGAGGAGAGAAGGATCAGTGGACCAATACGCAGCATTTGGGAAATAAGCCATCTCTTTATTTGCAACGATGGCAACACGAAAACAAACACTTACAAATTTACAAAACAAGAAAACGACGTAGACGAAAACCTGAACATGAACTTACTTAACTACAACGTAAAACTCACGGACAGGAACAGACTACATCAAAACGAACGAAACGCCAAACAGTCCCGTATGGTGCAAAACATAACACAGATACGGAAGACAATCACCCACAAACAAACAGTGAGAACACCCTACCTAAATATGACTCTCAATTAGAGGAAAACGAAAAACACCTGCCTCTAATTAAGAGCCATACCAGGCAACCCAAAACCAACATAGAAACAGAAAACATAGACTGCCCACCCAAAACACACGCCCTGACCATAAACACATACAAAAACAACATAAAACAGGTCAGGAACGTTACATATATATATATATTTTTTTACACCCAACAGTAACTGTACAAGTCTTTATTAGACTGACACTGAGAATTTCCTTGTTAAAACATGCAAGAATATGTTTTACATCTAAATTAATAAATTAAAACATTAATGAAATCACGGTAATGATGAGTGAAGTGGGTGTAGTACCTAATAAGATGCACAAACCACTGTGTGCTCACAGAGATATTGCATAATGTGGTCAAAATGGCTGTTGTTCCTTTTCTCAAACCAAAGGTCTGTCTCCGTGAATATTTTAGAGGATTCTCCCTAAGCTTATTACAGCAAACCATAATCCGCCTTGAATCAGTAACAGCATATTGGCCAGGGCTTATGCTCTCTACCACCCAAGACAAGTCAAGGAGCATATCGTGTGAAAAGGCTGAATAAGTAGCACAGATCTTGACAGGCACTTTATTTGTGTAACATCATGTTATACTATATATTTTATGTTCGTCAATGCTTCCTATATCCTACATTGTATGTAGGTCAATGGAAACCTATACTCATATATCAGTAAACAGATTACACCACCATTTGACCAACTCCCATGGCTATAACCAAATACTTTCCCCTGTTTTTTACGACTGTGTGTATCCCCTCCAGAATCCCCCAGCTAGTCGACATAGAGGAAAAAGAGGCAGTGACAAGGGGGACTCAGTGACAAGGGGGACAGTGACGAGGGGGACTCAGTGACGAGGGGGACTCAGTGACGAGGGGGATTCAGTGACGAGGCGGACTCAGTGACGAGGGGGATTCAGTGACAAGAGGGACTTGCTGAGCATGGATATTCGCTGGAACTGACCCGGCAGCCGGCTCCTCAGATAGAAACGGATTTCCATTCTCAGCAAGAGAGCAGTGGCCAGCAGCGACCCGGGGCGACATCACCACAGCAGGGGGAGAAATGTATTAGACATGCATCTCAATTCACTTTGTCATGTTGCATTCACTAAGAGAATGTACGGGTAAAACAGGGTAAAAGGAAGGACCTTCTACAAAGGTTAAGTAAACCTTGTTTTGGGATGTGACAGGACTTTTTGGGACAAAAACTGAGTCTGAGTCCAGCCATCCCAGCTGTGAGTCTGTTTTGAACCAAAGTAATATCCATTTGATGAGAAATTCAAGACAGTTTATTTTCTTTTAAAGTAGATGCTCATTCCACTTGCCCAAAATTGTGACATGCTCATGTTTTTTAAAGACAGAGGCTGTCCAGGAGTTACTAAAACATACTCCTGTAGCCATCAAACAACCATTAGTGCATTATGAAACTCCATTCTTTCCTCTCCTCATACTGAACAGACAGGGATTACTAGACCCCCCTCCGCTGCCACAGATGGACTTTGCCATGCCAGCCGACTGTTATTAAATCCTCACAATGTCTTTCTGTACTAGTCATCAACAAGTCTCCGAGCCTCTGTCTGTGAGAACTCACACTAGAACTTACAATGGAACCCACACACAATCAAGAGGGGGTGTACTGTAGCTGTGGGCCTGTGGCACATCCAGCACTGTATACCACATTAGTAGGGTCTTTGACTTTGCCCTCTGATGATAATTCTGAAATCTGGGGTTTTGCCATTAATCTAGCTGCAATACTCTGCCAAGGGGATTATTGAGTGACAATTTCAAGAGGAACGAAAGATGTAATTCTCCTCCTAAACCACGAGTCTATTAAAAGCCAAACAGTTCTGTCACTTAACACATAGGCCTAACTGCACAGTTGCCAAGTATTTCATAAATAAGTTGATGATGAATTTTCCTTAGAGAAAACAAGAACATTTTACCACCCGCCCCCGTCAGAAAATCCCCTTTCACAATGCTGTGGTTTGGGGATTTGATGACGTACAGGAAGTAAGAACCATGACCTGATATAAAATCAACACATGTCAACACATCCAAAAAATCTAATAAGACAGTACATCTTGTCAAAAGAAAATAGCAAGAGGGAAAACCCTATTAAATAGAATGTCTTTTTTTGGGGCACATCCTCCTGTTAGACCTAGTGTTTTTAGGTCCCTTAAAATGTTGGTGGGGTGTAAAAGCTAATCCATGGCATTTAATCCCTTAACAGACCACCCCAACGGCCCCCTCACTAAGCAGGCAATAATAGGCTACAATATGAGGCATGGCAAAGGACCACAGAAGTTACCAACCATGAGAGGGACCAGAACTGGGAGAAAGCCTCTAAATACAACGTTATGAGTTCAATTGATGGTCTAAGGTTAGGGGGATGCAAAGCCAACAACTACCTTTTAAATATAAATACGTATGAGTATAAGGGCGCATATAAAGGCATACTCTGTAGTATCTAGAACGTACTGACAAGCGGCGAGCTCAAGATTTATTAACTTGAATAAAACTTTTTTTTTATAATGATTGAGCTCAGCTTGACAGAATGCATGGTACCGTGCAAAGATAACATGAATATTATAAACTAGACAAAAAAATAGTTTATAACACCAAAAGTTTAAATATGTGAACGTTTGGAATGTAAGATAAATTCATATCTCCACAGAATGCAATTACAGTGATAGCATTCACCCAGTGTTGAAGCAATATCAGACAAAACATCTGTAGCCTACCTATACAATACCATCCTCCACTCTACAACTGACTCAATGCTAACTCACTGCTCCTTGGTCTGACACTAGGCCATTACTTCTTCCTGTCTCTCTCTTCTCTTCCTGTCTGACTCAAGCCTGCCATTCATCCTTCCGGAATCTTCTACCTTTCCCAGCCAAAAAAAGATGGGTTACTGACAACTTTGAGTACTACTATATCATAACTCCATTCCGTTCCAGCAGCTTTCTAAGGCAATGTTTACAAGAGTAACCAAAGACATTAGCAGACATTACACCCTCTACTGGTTTTTGTGACAGTCAAGTATTTGACTATCAGATGTCTTTGAAAGAAAGACACCATCTCAACTTCAATTGCCTGTAACCAAAATATAAATGAGAATATTTCCATGGGAACATGTCAGAGGCAAGCTCAATCCATTGTAGTCCAATGTGCTGCGGGACAGAGTCAATCAAATCATTTGATAATTTCTTTAATTAATTAATTAATTAATTAATTAATTAACAACTTTAAATAATTAATTAACTGAATACGATCTAACAGAATATGTATACAGTACACAATCAATAGAACTGCCTTGAACATCTCTCCTTCCTCTTAATCATCACTATTATTACAGAAACAGACTAGTATCTCCAGGCTCTGCATTTCCAAAATAGGTTATCCCTGGTCTGTCATTCAGGGGCAGAGGAGGAGATACTGTAGGGGTTATGGGAAAGAGAAGCCTGGTGAAGACACCCAGTCTGAAGTGTGTGACATTATCAGCAGAGGTCCACCGATCGACCATGTACCTTTTAGTAACCCACCACTGATTAGCATTGTTCCTCTTATCTTGTCAACTCAATGACAGAACAATGAGAGCCCAGCCTTTAAAAAAAAAAACATTACCATAAAGTTGGTTTTATTCAACACAATCAGAGAGTAAATATAAAAGGATCTGCATCTAACTGCTCTGCATCTAACTGCAAATTGACTCTGGTTAATATGTAACTCGCTATAATTGAGGTTGCACAATCACTCTTCAAACAGGAACATCGATTCCTAATGATGCTCTGAAGAGTGTGAGAGAGCTCCTAGATTTGGTCTTCAGCCACTTATTCATGATGCATCAGTGAATTATCACTGGAGTTGGTTCAGAATCCAACATTGTTTCTTAGAGGTTCCTATTTTCTAGTTCTGTGGTCTTAATGAGCTATCTTGATTTAGTGTTCTTTGACTCAGCCAAGACTTTATGATAAACCTTTTTATTTCTACGTCACAAATTGCAACCTATTCCCTACATAGTGTATTATATGAGCCCTGGTCAAAAGTAATGTACTATACAGGGAATAGGGTGCCATTTATCACGAAACCCTTCTCTTCATTCTTTATTCAGTCTTTCGACAGAGCAAGTGAGCAGGTAGGTAGTGCATGTCTGAAGTGTCAGCCATAATGACTGGAACACCATGAATAATAGCAGGGATGTTTTGGCTACATTTACTGATTTATCAAGATCTGCTGAGCTGGCCCATCTCTGAAAACATATGGAATGAACCGTGGACCTTCATGCGACTTCAAAAATAAATTCAAAAGAGAATTCACTGAAATTACTTACCCATCTGTCCTAAAACACTGTTTGTCAGACGAGAACCTTGATTGACGTTAATTTGATATTTTCTATGTTTTACATTAATCTCATAATTAATTGTTTTAAAAGTTCACAGCTCTGGACTATGGGCATCATAATGATCAATGGACACAATATTAAAAAGTAATTGGTAATTCCATTATACCTTTTATTGAAAATGCATCAAGGGAAAGAACATCAGATCAGACAAGCAAAAACTATATTCAAAAACTATATAAACTATAACAGTGATAACAGTGATAAAAGTGTTATAAAAGCCAGCACTCTCCACCCTCTAATAATTCCTGGAGCACAGTAGCAAGCCAAGTCACTAGCATTCCAGTGAGAGTTATGATGCGACTTGGAACTGTTGGAACTACCATGGCTCATTAATGCAAGCATCTTATTTACCTTTGACTTTTAAATGTCACAATTAAATTGGAGCTACAGTGAGACACAGAGTTCCATTCACCCTGGTGGCTTAGCAGGAGATTATATAATCATGTGTCTTTCCCTTCGTTGTCTCTAACTACCGCCATGACAAAACTGACAAGAGATAGATTAATTTACCTGTCTGAGAACACAAGTTATTATATCATGGTTAACAACATATGATGCAAGGCTGATCAACGTTGTCTAAATCATCTATCGTCATAATGATAATTTATGTAACATTATCAAAACAAGGCGTTTGTCGGAGCATGAATTTGACCCTGTTTTGAATGGTGTTTTGTGTCAGCCATGACATTTATCCATGTTCCCCATCTATATCTTGGCCCAATGGTATATTCACAAGCCAGTGACAAACTGGGTGACTTCACCCATGAAATAAGAACGGTGGCACAAGAAACAGATAACAGATGACACCTTAAAATGCATTTCACAGGGGGACAATGGATCAAAGAGCGTAATGTGCTCCAGACACCACGCCACCGTCCCTGTCAGATATGACAGCACCTACCTACCTCTTTCGCTCTCTTCTTAACTAGGTCAGGCCCAGACTACCTCTCAATGCTCACATTGGCTTCTCTTAAGATTCTCTCACTCACTATTGTGCTCACTCCTTTTCAGTGGACACCCCCGGATAATCAAAAGATACTGCCACACAGACCCTTGTAACCTAACTACATATTTGGATCACATTTTCAGTATTATGTCAAAGAAAATGGTTGTAAATGTTGTAAATGTGTCAAGCATATGGGAGGGCTGAGACCTGACTGGCATTTGGTGCAGTGTAGTAATATGTCAGTTAGGAGTATTGTGTATCTAGAGGTTTATCACGCTTCATGTGAGCTGCTTCTCCTGGCAAGGATAAACCAGCACAATCACTGTGTAGGGACAGTTCAATTTCACACTTGATTATGGAGTGAAGAGTTGTTTGTAGTCACTGAATGCCTATGACATCGTTTTTGTGTGTGTGTGTGTGTGTGTGTGTGCGTGTGTGTGTGTGTGTGTGTGTGTGTGTGTGTGTGTGTGTGTGTGTGTGTGTGTGTGTGTGTGTGTGTGTGTGTGTGTGTGTGTGTGTGTGCTTTAATATTGTTACAGTTTTTGATAATTGTGTTATCTAGACTGTGGAAAGGGAAAACCTGGTTCTGTAAGATGTGTGATAGAATCCAGATGACATTTACATTGGCATAACAATATTGCATGTTGTTGGCTGTGTTTTTGCTTATGTGTAAGTAGACATTATTCTGATAATATGCTGCTGTAGAAACGTTTGAAAAGTTGAGTAAGTTTGGAAAACAAGCATCAGCCACGATTCTCTGCAGGAAACATCTGGCATGTGATTCTAGATTTATCATGGGAGTGGTAATTTCATGCATCTCCGATTAGACATTATTGCACCACAAAACCAGGAAAAACAACACAACATGGCGAAGAGAATTTCCTAAACAGAAAGGGGCCATACTATGCTAAGGACGACTACATTTATATACGGTAACAGATTCCATATCAGCCAGTTCAAATCGTTGGCGTAGTTGGATGTGATCTAACACTTTTTCACAAAAGCGTCCTTACCAGAAGTCCACTGGCACGTTTTGATAAGCAAATTAAGTAAATCACAAGTGATAAAGTGACTGCATAAATCGCTCAGTGTAGAGTGCTGGGTGCCTGACAAGTGCTGCAACTTGTGACGTAGGTTCGAATCCCCCACAGGATATTTTTTGCCCCTTTGAAATGTAGAATTAAACTTTTTGTGTGTTGAGAAGGGAAGTGCAGTCAACACTTTGAAAATGAAGATTAAGTATGATTTATGTTTTAATAAAGAGCAACGTCTTTCTTCAGCCTTGTCTGTTTGAAAGGGAATCTGTTTGAAAAGGTAAGCAACAATGTAGAATTTGCAATGTCAAGGAAGCATCATGCAATATATATTGTCAATATACACTGCTCAAAAAAATAAAGGGAACACTTAAACAACACAATGTAACTCCAAGTCAATCACACTTCTGTGAAATCAAACTGTCCACTTAGGAAGCAACACTGATTGACAATAAATTTCACATGCTGTTGTGCAAATGGAATAGACAAAAGGTGGAAATTATAGGCAATTAGTAAGACACCCCCCAAAAAGGAATCGTTCTGCAGGTGGTGACCACACACCACTTCTCAGTTCCTATGCTTCCTGGCTGATGTTTTGGTCACTTTTGAATGCTGGCGGTGCTTTCACTCTAGTGATAGCATGAGACGGAGTCTACAACCCACACAAGTGGCTCAGGTAGTGCAGCTCATCCAGGATGGCACATCAATGCGAGCTGTGGCAAAAAGGTTTGCTGTGTCTGTCAGCGTAGTGTCCAGAGCATGGAGGCGCTACCAGGAGACAGGCCAGTTTCCCCAGGAGACGTGGAGGAGGCCGTAGGAGGGCAACAACCCAGCAGCAGGACCGCTACCTCCGCCTTTGTGCAAGGAGGTGCACTGCCAGAGCCCTGCAAAATGACCTCCAGCAGGCCACAAATGTGCCTGTGTCAGCATATGGTCTCACAAGGGGTCTGAGGATCTCATCTCGGTACCTAATGGCAGTCAGGCTACCTCTGGCGAGCACATGGAGGGCTGTGCGGCCCCACAAAGAAATGCCACCCCACACCATGACTGACCCACCACCAAACCGGTCATGCTGGAGGATGTTGCAGGCAGCAGAACGTTCTCCACGGCGTCGCCAGACTCTGTCACGTCTGTCACATGTGCTCATGTGTTCAGTGTGAACCTGCTTTCATCTGTGAAGAGCACAGGGCGCCAGTAGCGAATTTGCCAATCTTGGTGTTCTCTGGCAAATGCCAAACGTCTTGCACGGTGTTGGGCTGTAAGCACAACCCCCACCTGTGGACGTCGGGCCCTCATACCACCCTCATGGAGTCTGTTTCTGACCGTTTGAGCAGACACATGCACATTTGTGGCCTGCTGGAGGTCATTTTGCAGGGCTCTGGCAGTGCACCTCCTTGCACAAAGGCGGAGGTAGCGGTCCTGCTGCTGGGTTGTTGCCCTCCTACGGCCTCCTCCACATCTCCTGATGTACTGGCCTGTCTCCTGGTAGCGCCTCCATGCTCTGGACACTACGCTGACAGACACAACAAACCTTTTTGCCACAGCTCGCATTGATGTGCCATCCTGGATGAACTGCACTCCCTGAGCCACTTGTTTGGGTTATAGACTCCGTCTCATGCTACCACTAGAGTGAAAGCACCGCCAACATTCAAAAGTGACCAAAACATCAGCCAGGAAGCATAGGAACTGAGAAGTGGTGTGTGGTCACCACCTGCAGAACCATTCCTTTTTTGGGGGTGTCTTACTAATTGCCTATAATTTCCACCTTTTGTCTATTCCATTTGCACAACAGCATGTGAAATTTATTGTCAATCAGTGTTGCTTCCTAAGTGGACAGTTTGATTTCACAGAAGTGTGATTGACTTGGAGTTACATTGTGTTGTTTAAGTGTTCCCTTTATTTTTTTGAGCAGTGTATATAGCTGGTCGTCCTCAGCATAGTGGCAAATTGACCCTTTGCTAAGCCCCGCCCCATACTTTTGGACAACCAATCGCAGCACTCCAATGGATAGCAATATCGAGTCTGACACCTCGGAAAAGCTTATGTTTCATAGCATGAAAGTCAGTGAGGATAAAAACATAGTTCTTCTTCAAAAAAAGAAATGTTTAAGTAAATCTGCTAAATAATTGAACAGTGCGCCCAGAGCACCTGCTACTGTGTAGGGTGTCCACCCACTCTGCCCAGAGTGGGTGAAAACGTGCTTTGGGGATGAAATTTCACTTCCTTAAGTTAATAAATACATTTTACCAAGACAAAGGTATTTTTTCATGATCTGAATTATTGAAGGGGGTCTTTCTATAACATATCCTTAACATTATATCCAAAAAGTTGGATTTGATAACCTAATACATCCGATAATAAGCACCAAGCTCTGTTGACACTTGAGTTACGTGAAACTTTTGAGGATTTTACATTTTGTGGTCGTCATCTTCAAAGTTGTTTCAAAGCATGACACAAACGGAATTCAATGGAAAAGGCTAAATAAATATTGCGGTACATACGCTCAGTGCTCCCTCGACATTTCACAGAGATACGCTTGTTTTTGTGAGAAATATTTGAAAAAGAACAGGAATTTCAAATCAATATGAAAAGTGTATTTTAAAATATGAAAATACTGTCAAGTCTCAAATTCGATATGCATCTTCCCTCTATATTGTTTTAAGTCCTGCAGAATCGAGAAGACAAATGACAAGTTCAACGGCAAAGTGAGCCTGTCAGGTAGTCAGTAGCATTAATTCTTGCAAACGCAATAGAATTTTCCAGATTTTTCACCACTTTAATTTCTCTGGCCTCCAATGATTTAGTATCAGCTCTTAGCTTCATTCACCGCAAAACTCTGCTAACGCTAGCTAGTTAGCTAGCCGCTTAGCAAATATAACAT